>NC_041396.2:17696525-17996525 GCF_900747795.2 Erpetoichthys calabaricus | reverse complement strand
CCCAATAGAATTAGCACTTGCTCCAGAATTTAGTGTGAAGTGCTGCCCCCTTTCATCCTCCCCGTCTATTTATGGATCTCTCTGGGTACCTTAGCTTTACCCCTTGTGACCGGTGGATGGACTCTAAGAGAGCCAACAAGAATAGCTGGGTCACCGGTCGGCCTACCCTGTTTAATGGTTGGCATTTAAGTAAACAAAATGTAAAAAAATATAAAAATAAAGTTTACTACTTCTGCACTCACAAGCACTAGCGAAATCACAGCCAAATCGTCCAGCTCACGAAAATAGAAAACACTGAAAGAATTGTGTCACTTGCTGTTTTTGTTCCAGAATGAACCAACATCCTCTGGGGTGCGGTTCCTGTCCAATCAGGAAGGGGCGGAGACACCACAGGGCTGGAGGCGGGCCTTAGGCATTTTCCTGGAGCAGCCAGTCAGAACTGCAGCAGGGAAAGAAGATGGTGTTAATTACAGCGCCACCTCTTGTTGTGGGGGTGGTACTGCTTACTATAACAGAGCCCTGTAAATGACCCCCACCCAGCCACACATGCATGACACCCCACACCAGTGGCAGCTTTAGGTATGGGTAATATGGGAAATCGCCCAGAGCAACATCTTGTTGGGAACAGCATGGGGAGCCCGAATCAAAATATTAGGAATGGTGAGCATTAGAATAATCGAGACGAGAACAGGCCATTCAGCCCAACAAAGCTCGCCAGTCCTGTCCATTTAATCCTTTCAAAGTCACATCAAGTCAAGTTTTGAATGTCCCTAAAGTCTTCCTGTCTACCACACTACTTGGCCACTTATTCCAAGTGTCTGTCATTCTTTGAGTAAAGAAAAACTTCCTAATGTTTGTGCAAAATTTCCCCTTCACAAGTTTCCAACTGTGTCCCCGTGTTCTTGATGACCTCATTTTAAAGTCACCGTCTCGATCCACTGGACTAATTCACGTCATTATTTTAAACACTTCAGTCAGGTCTCCTCTTAATCATTTTTTGCTTAAACTGTAAAGGCTCAGCTCTTTTAATCTTCCCTCATAACTCACCCCCTGTAGTCCAGTAATCAGCCCAGTTGCTCTTCTCTGGACCTTTTCTAGTGCTGTTATGTCCTTTTTGTAGCCTGGAGACCAAAACTGCACCCAGTACTCCAGATGAGGACTCACCAGTGTGTTATAAAGAGTGAGCAGAACCTCCTGTGACTTGTACTCCACACATCAGGGCGCTATATAACCTGACATTCTGTTAGCCTTCTTAATGACTTCTGAACACTGTCTGGAAGTCAATAGCTTAGAGTCCACTATGACTCCTAAATCCTTCTCATAAGGTGGACTTTCAATTGTCAGACCTCCCGTTGTGTATTGAGACCTTTCTACTTCTTACGTGTAATCCTTTCCATTTACTGACATTAAATTTCATCTGCCACATATCTGCCCGAGCCTGTCTGCTGTCCAAGTCCCTCTGTGATGATTCAATGCATTTGAGATTTTCTGTCAATCCACCAAGTTTGTAATCCCCTGTAGTCCTCTCATCAGCCCAGTCGCTCTTCTCTGGACCTTTTCTTGTGCTGTTATGTCCTTTTAGTAGCCTGGAGACCAAACCTGTACCTAGTACTCCAGATGAGGCCTCACCAGTGTGTTATAAAGACTGAGCAGAACCTCCTGTGACTTGTACTCCACACATCAAGGCGCTATATAACCTGACATTCTGTTAGCCTTCTTAATGGCTTCTGAACACTGTGTGGTAGTGGATCGTGTTGAGTCCACTATGACCCCTAAATCCTTCTCATAAGGTGTACTCTCGATTTTCTGACTGAACATTGTGTAGTCAAACCTCACATTTTTACTTCCTATGTGTAATTCTTTATAGTTACTGACATTAAATTTCATCTGCCACAAATCTGCCCAAGCCTGTCTGCTGTCCAAGTCCCTCTGTGATGATATAACGGATTTCTGATTATCTGCTAATCCACCTAGCTTGGTATTGTCTGCAAACTTCACCAGCTTGTTACTTATATTCCTATCTAAATCATTTATATTTATTAAAAATAGCAGCACTGACCCCTGCTGGACAGCACTCTTATCATCAGCCAATTCTGATTTGGTTCCTCACACCCTCATCACCCACTGCTTCCTGTGTCTGAGCCAATTCTTCATCTGCCTACACACCACACCCTGGACTGCCACTTCTTTTAGTCATCACGAATGCAACCTGTGGTGGTCAATCTATTAAGGGTGCAGTTTATGAAAGTCAAAGGATGTTGCTCTGGACTTCAAGGGGCATGTGCTCAGTAAAGATCCACATTATGTACTCAAAGGGGCACCAGTTATATAACTTAAGAGGCATGTGATTCGGACACTGAGGGGGTCTTCGAAGTCTAAGAGTATTGTTTGTGCTTCATCACTTCAGGGGCGCAGATTATGTATTACAATCAGAGTGGAGCTTATGATGTTATTTAACTGGACTTTCAAAAAGTGTTTGATAAGGTGCCACACGAGAGGGTGGGAATCAAACTAAAACAAGTGGCAGTTCAAGGTGATGTTTTTAGATGGGTGCAGAATTGGCTCAGACACAGGAAGCAAAGGGTGATGAGGGTGTGAGGAACCAAATCAGAATTGGCCGATGTTAAGAGTGGTGACCAGCAGGGGGCAGTGCTGGGGCTGCTGCTATTTTTTTTCTTCTTCTTCTTTCGGCTGCTCCTGTTAGGGGTTGCCACAGCGGATCATCTTCTTCCATAAGGGCTGCTGCTATTTTTAAAATATATAAATGAACATACAGTAAGTAACAAGCTGGTGAAGTTTGCAGATGATCATTACAGAAGGACTTGGACAGCAGGCAGGCTCGGGCAGATTTGTGGCCGATGAAATTTAATGTCAGTAAATGTAAAGAACTACACATAGGAAATAAAAATGTGAGGTTTGTATACACAATGGGCAGTTGGAAAATCGAGAGTCCACCTTATGAGAAGAATTTAAGAGTCATAGTGTACACAACACTATCAACTGCCAGACAGTATTAAGAAGCCATTAAGAAGGCTAACAGAATGTCAGGTTATATAGCGCCTTGATGTGTGAAGTACAAGTCACAGGAGGTTCTGCTTAGTCTTTATAACTCACTGGTGAGGCCTCATCTGAGGTACTGGGTGCAGTTTTGGTCTCCAGGCTACAGAAAGGACATAACAGCACTGGAAAAGGTCCAGAGAAGAGCGACTGGGCTGATGAGAGGACTACAGGGGATTACAAACTTGGTGGATTGACAGATAATCTCAAATGCATTGAATCATCACAGAGGGACTTGGACAGCAGACAGGCTCGGGCAGATATGTGGCAGATGAAATTTAATGTCAGTAAATGGAAAGGATTACACGTAAGAAGTAGAAAGGTTTCAACAGGAGATCTGACAATTGAAAGTCCACCTTATGAGAAGGATTTAGGAGTCATAGTGGACTCTAAGCTATTGACTTCCAGACAGTGTTCAGAAGCCATTAAGAAGGCTAATGGAATGTCAGGTTATATAGCGCCTTGATATGTGGAGTACAAGTCACAGGAGGTCCTGCTCAGTCTTTATAACACACTGGTGAGGTCTCATTTGGAGTCCTGGGTGCAGTTTTGGTCTCCAGGCTACAAAAAGGACATAACAGCACTAGAAAAGGTCCAGAGAAAAGCAACTGGGCTGATTAGAGGACTACAGGGGGTGAGTTATGAGGAAAGATTAAAAGAGCTGAGCCTTTACAGTTTAAGCAAAAAATGATTAAGAGGAGACCTGACTGAAGTGTTTAAAATAATGATGTGAATTAGTCCAGTGGATCGAGACGGTGACTTTAAAATGAGGTCATCAAGAACACGGGGACACAGTTGGAAACTTGTGAAGGGGAAATTTTGCACAAACATTAGGAAGTTTTTCTTTACTCAAAGAATGACAGACACTTGGAATAAGTGGCCAAGTAGTGTGGTAGACACTAAGACTTTAGGGACTTTCAAAAGTCGACCTGAAGTTTTTCTGGAAGAAATAAGTGGACAGGACTGGCGAGCTTTGTAAGTCTGAATGGCCTGTTCTCATCTCGATTGTTCTAATGTTCTAATATTCAGAGCTGATAAACTGCACACCCTGACCAGGATTCCCACACAGACACCTACAAGGCATAATGGGAATTGTAGTCCCATGGGGCAGGTAGATTGAGTTCCTTGGCAGTCACCAGAGGGAGCTATTGGGACTAGTAGTCCCTACTTTGTAAGACTGACCCAGAAGTATTTCCATTGGGCTATGCATTCCTCCATTAGACTGTCCTGGTTGTGCAAGTGCTCAAAAACAGACATCCAAAGTTGGATCAATAGCTAAAAGCTGTTCCACCTTGGAGACTGAAATCATAAAAGAATATAAAAGAGTAAGGGCAAGTGGTGGGGGTTATAATCATATAATAATCAAAAGGTAGAGGAAGTTCTTCTTGGAAATTGGCACCCTCACAATTAGGTGTGAAATCAACGTGCAGGCGAGGTTCCCCATGGAGACTGGCACACTCACAATCATCTATGAAGTCGACAAGCTTCTCCCATTTGAGATCAGTGCCTTCATGATCATATACTATTTGAAACCACTTCATGACTTTTGGTGTCCCCTTGGGCATGGCACGTCTTAGTCGGTTGAACGTCTTAGTCTAACAGTATAGCAAAGCAAACTTTTCATAGTTTACTATAATAGGCCGGTGTCTACTCAGCCTTTATCTAGAGCTGGCCCTGAGTCCTAACATAAGGCCAGTGCTCCACAGGTAGAGGAAGTTCTTCTTGGAAATTGGCACCCTCGCAATTAGGTGTGAAATCAACGTGCAGGGGAGGTCCCCCATGGAGAGTGGCACATTCACAATCACCTATGAAGTCGACAAGCTTCTCCCATTTGAGATCAGTGCCTTCATGATCATATACTATATGAAACCAATTCATGACTTTTGGTGCTCCCTTGGGCATGGCACGTCTTAGTCGGCTGAATGTCTTAGTCTAACAGTATAGCAAAGCAGACTTTTCATAGTTTGCTATAATAGGTCGGTGCCTACTCAGCCTTTATCTAGAGCCGGCCCTGAGTCCTAACATAAGGCCAAAGCTCAACTGAAATGGATTCAGAACAACAACCCAACTGTTAGACTATGGGTGGCTGTCCACTCCCACTTTCCTGACACTTGACAGAGCGTGGGCAGTTTCGTAAAGAAGAAGACTGGGGAATAACGGCAGAGTCCAGATGTGCAAAAATGGTTGACAAAGAGAGACCTGAGCACACAGACTCAAGGCTGGTATGGCCGCTCTCTCTGCTAACCACTGACTTGAAATTAATTGAATGCTGACATGACTGATTATTTTGTATTTTACGCGTTGTGAGACAGAGACCACGTCTTTATACAAGCACACACGTCTGTTGTTCAATAAACGCAGTCCCGCACAGCACACAGTGCTCCAATCACCCCCAATACGGGCCTTTCTCTCACTGTCCGTGAGCCGCCATTCCTCTCTCCACAGGAGCTTTGTCCTGCTCCCACTCCCTGATTGTAGGGAGGCGGTCCCTATTTCCACCCGGATGTGCTCCAGGTGCCTGATGACGTCCTTCCTGGTGTGGCGTAAGTGCTGTTCTTGAACCCGGAAGCACTCTGGGCGTCCCTGGAAGGATCTTCCTCCATCTTCCTGGGTGTGGTGGAAGTGAATGTTTCCTGGGCTCTCTGAGGCTCGGGGCGCCCCCCTCGCGGTGGCCACGGGCCCCAATGGGCTTGAGCCTCCTTGCTTCTCTCCCATGGTCCCCTCAAGATCCAGGGAGGTTGCCCCCTCGTGGCCCGGGGAACGTATAAGCCACCTCCCCGGTCCTTCCAGGCGTCCCGGCTGGGTCTGTCCCCCAGCCTCCTGTGATAGCGTGTAATGAAGTTACAGAGATCTGCTTCCACTTTGACATTTGTGACCGGTGGACAGATTCAGTAGAAGCCAGAGAAATATCTGGGGCACCAGCCAGGCTGCCCCATTTAACTCTTTCAGGGCTGATGTCGACTTTTGTCAAAAGGAGGAGTTGACGATGGTAATCAACTGTAAATGGTGACAAAACCAACTGTTATGTTTTAGTTGGACTCTCATTGCTAGAAGGAAAGTTAGCTTCATTGGTTTGACCGAGATTTCCGGCGCTCGTGTGAGTAGTAAGGTGCAAACAACGGCAAAAATGGCACTGACATAATGGCGAGAGATCAAATTGAATGGGTAAAGCAAAATACTCCGTGGACGAAGTTTTGCCTATTATCTCTGAACTGGACAATGAGTTGTCAGACTCAGATTTTGATACAAGTGATCGAAAACAAATGTGAGGTTCCAGCTTCAGCTGACTGGTCCCCAGCTAATCGTGGTGCTGAACAGGTTCATGTAGCTGACACGCCTACAGCAGTATTCGCCAGGAGGACTGCCACGTAATGATAAGTGGTAGAAACCAGATTGCAATGCGCTGCGACTGTGACCACCACTGCCGCTGCTGCCACCTCAGCCACGCAAAGACAGCCTGGCAGCAAGCCTGCCACACATTCTTGGCAATCTGGCAGCCGCAGCATGCAGCAACAGACGTTTTATGTTAATTTCTGTGTGAAACCATTGCTTTTCAAAAACTTTGTTTTTTGGAAAAAAAATATTCAGCCTCAAAGAGTTAATTTGCAGACCATTTCTCTTTTTAAACAAAAGGGAGCAACCCTCATAGCGAGCAAAACAAAGCAATTAATCAGGGGATTAAGTCTCCATTGACATGGGGTTCCAAATGAGACGCCATCTTCCGGGGGCTGCCGTTTTTAATCACATCTCAATTTTGGGCGGGGCCATCTCAGGGCTGAAGGCGGGCCCTAAGCGTCTTCCTGCGGACATACCTTGGAAAGCTGTGTTAGCGACAGCGCCCCCTCTTGTCACAGGGTGGTACCACTTAACTTCGATAGAGGCGGGAAGGTGACCCCCAGTCGCACATGTGTGACACATCAAAGTCTTTTTAGCTGATCAATTAAATCCACTGTGACTAAATATTTGGTCACAATAAATAATTCCAAGATGTACGTTGTAAGAAACATAAAGAACAACGTTAAAGAGTTGGGCACCAGGATTGGCAGGTAAAAGACAAAAATGATTGCAAGGGCAGCTAGTGCTACAGAGTAACATCTTCTTCAGGAGCAAATCTAACCATGACTGGCTTCTTCTGGTGGTTCTGGGAGGAAGTGGCGGGTCCATTGTCACAAGCGGAAGTGACGTCAGAGGTCATTTTGTTCTTAGGGTAAGAAAGGAAAGAAGGTGTGAATGACAGCGCCAACCCCTGACTCGGAGTGTAATTACCGTTACCAAATAACCCCTTGAAGACATCTTCCATTCATATAAGACTTGGTTACACTCCTTATAATGAAGACGATTTCACATGGTGGGTCAAGAAGATTTCAGCTCCCATTGGCTGAATGTTTTAGTCTAACAGTACAGCAAAACAACATTTTCATACTTTGCTATAATTTGTGTTCTGTAAGGCACACGTGTTCTAATGATTTCTGCTTCTTTGGGCACCACGAAACATCTCAGTTCTAAGACTGGCACTGTGTTGAACTGCAAGGCGTTCAGCTGCAAACCCACACTTCGTTGGTGACCTCAGCTGAACTCCTTCTCTCCGTCAGCCACCAGCCCACCTTTTTAAGCACAGCATCACCACCACACTTGTCCCATCTACAGTGTAAATCCCATCCTCACCACCAAGTGAGTTGCTGTGGACTCACACCATGAAGCGTCTCAGTTCAATGATTTGCACTGTTGGGGATGTGCTGGTGGCCGGCCACAAACCCGCAATGCCAGGTTAAGGAGCAAACTCAGTGTAGTATGAGCTAAGGGGTGATGTCCTTTAGTCAACCGCATAGAGATCATCTCTGAAGAAAGCAAGAAGGAGCGATTCCTGAAGATGTCAGCTAATCTCTGTTTCTGGTCTGCTCCCACAATTTCTGTGCCGCTTCACCTCTACCCGTTCACAGTGGAAATCCCATCCTCGCCACCAAATGAACTGCCGTGGACCCACACTGAGAAACATTTCAGTTTGAAGATTGGTGCAGTGGTATCTTTTTGTGCAAACCAACAGCAGCTGGATTAGTCGGCCGTACAGAGGCCATCTAGTTTGTGCCTAGTTTGCTTCCTGATAGTGTCATCTGATCTCTTACTCCATCAGCCCCAGATGTTTTTATGTCTCCACTACACTCTTCCCATCCATGGTGTAAATCCCATCTGTTAAGTGAATTCACGCCACAAACCATCTCAGTTCAACGATTTGCACTGTTGGTGCAGTGCTGGTGACCTGAGTGTCTCAGTCTTTGCATCTTAATGTCTGTTACAGTATGAATCTTGATGTTGTTGTGAATGGTCCAGGTCAAGGCATGGCTGTAGAGTACTTCATGGGAGAGGCATAAAACTCTTATTTAAATATAATTGCATCCCTTTGATTATTATTATTATTATTATTATTATTATTATTATTATTATTATTATAGTGCTTTTCATATCTATCTATCTATCTATCTATCTATCTATCTATCTATCTATCATATAGTGCTTTTCATATCTATCTATCTATCTATCTATCTATCTATCTATCTATCTATCTATCTATCTATCTATCTATCTATCTATCTATCTATCATATAGTGCCTTTCATATCTATCTATCTATCTATCTATCTATCTATCTATCTATCTATCTATCTATCTATCTATCTATTGTATAGTGCCTTTCATATCTATCTATCTATCTATCTATCTATCTATCTATCTATCTATCTATCTATCTATCTATCTATCTATCTATCTATCTATCTATCTATCTATCTATCTCCTCTTCTACACAGTGGTGTGCTGGGGAAGCAGCATAAAGAAGAGGGACGCCTAACGCCTGGATAACTGGTGAGGAAGGCAGGCTCTATTGTAGGCATGGAGCTGGACAGTTTGACATCTGTGGCAGAGCGACAGGCGCTGAGCAGACTCCTGTCAGTCATGGAGAATCCACTGCATCCACTAAACAGGATCATCTCCAGACAGAGGAGCAGCTTCAGCGACAGACTGCTGTCACCATCCTGCTCCACTGACAGACAGAGGAGATCGTTCCTCCCCTTACACTATGCGACTCTTCAATTCCACCAGGGGGTAAACGTTAACATTATACAAAGTTATTGTCTGTATGTATACCTGTATTGTTATCGGCATTGTTATCACTCTTTAATTTAATATTGTTCTTTATCAGTATGCTGCTGCTGGAGTATGGGAATTTCCCCTTGGGATTAATAAAGTATCTATCTATCTATCTATCTATCTATCTATCTATCTATCTATCTATCTATCTATCTATCTATCTATCTATCTATCTATCTATCTATCTATCTATCTATCTATCACCTTCCTGTTTTGCTGTCGCTGTGCATGCTGGGTGGTTGTTTCACGTGTTTGCGAGTGTGCCTCTTGGTGAACGTGGTGAGGTGAGTGTGGTGTTTCTTTTTTCTTCTGATATTCTATTTTCTTATTTCTATCTTTCTTTGGTGTAAACAGATAAAACTTGTTTTGTACTGAGTGGCTTAGGCCACGGCGGCCGCAATGGCTGCGAATCTTGAGCATCTCAGCCGTCGCCATGGGATTAAACTTATATTGGAGGAGTTTGTCCCTTTGGAGGCGGGGGTGTTGGCGGTAGGCTGTGAGAATATCAAGTCGGCTTCACGAATGAGCGGGTCTATCGTTGCTTTCCTGAGCTCTGAGGATTTAGTTCCTATAATGGTTGAGAAAGGGGTTGTTATAAATGGCTCCTTTGTACAGGTTTCCCCTTTAGCCGTCCCGCAGAGTGACGATTTCGAATGCGCCGCCTTTTCTTAAAAATGAAACTATAGCAAAAGAGTTAGAGCGGTATGGACGTTTGGTGTCTAAAATTCGTTATATCCCTTTAGGATGTAAATCGCCGGATTTAAAACATGTTTTGTCTTTTAGGAGACAAGTTTATATGGTTTTAAATAGAATGGACGATGACTTAAACGTTGCAATGAAGTTCAGAGTGGACGGTTTTGATTATGTGATTTTTGTCACTTCGAATGAAATGAAATGTTTTGGGTGCGGGAGTGAAGCCCATTTAATCAAACAGTGTCCTGAGAGACAACATGGGCACAAGAAAACTGACCATGCAGTTACGGAAAAAGAGGGGCAGGAAGTGAAAGATCGTCCTGTAGTGGCTGATGGCGCAGAGGCGCTTGTAGAGGCGCGGGGTGTTAAGAATAGAAATGCCTCACGATCTGAGGGGCTAGAGGATCAGGTGCCTCCCAGGCATGAGCCGAATGAAGGCGGTAGTGAGACTGTAGGTCAGACAGCAGCAGCAGCAGAAAGTGTGTGGGGAGACATAGACATGGACGAGGGAAGCAGCAATCAGCCTGAGGAAAAAAGTGAATTTAAACGCCCTGCTCAGAAGAGACAAGGTGAAAGAGAAGAGCGGGCACGTAAGAAACTTGTTTTAAGTCAGGGCTCGGGGGTCATTGGAGAGGATCCCGCCTATGGTCCTTGTCAGGAGGATGTTCCCGTCTTCGCGGAGACGGCCGATGACGGTTCAATTGCGGGGAATGTCGGGGAAGAGACCGATGACGGTAATATCTGTGATGTGTCTGCTGCCGCGGAGCCCCCAGAGTTAAAAGCCAGGGGGGGGGGGGTTACAGCACTCAGAGTGTAAAAGAGTTTTTGGTGAACACCGCCGGTAAAAAGGGGGTGGACGTGGCTGAGTTTTTCCCAGACATTGAGCTCTTTATATCGTCTGTCCGCGGGTTGCGGCGGGACAAAGCAGCCTCCGCGATGTTTGATGTTAAAGAGCTCGTGAGGCTCAAGAATTTAACCAGCAAACTGAGGAAACAGTCTAATTTAAACACCCCCTAATGGCTAAGCCCCCTGTTAAATCCACTCCACAGTATTTGTGGTGGTCCCTGTGTTTCATTGTGTGTTCATCTATATATTCAGGTATCATGACAAGTGTACACATAGGAACCCTAAATATTAATGGGGGGAGAAGTGCAGATAAGAGGGTCGCACTTTTTGATTTTATAAGACAAAAAGGTTTGAATGTCACCTTTCTACAAGAAACTTACATTGATGAGCAAAATCAGTGGGAGTGGAGCAGGGATCGGAAAGGGGACATTTTCTTTAGCAATGGGACAAATGTTAGTGCTGGAGTGGCCATTTTATTTCTTGGTGGGCTGCAAGTAGAAGTCTGCAGGACTGATGAGTTGGTGAAAGGGAGACTCTTGAAACTGACAGTAAAACTTCAAGGCAGCGTTGTCACTTTTATTAATGTGTACGCCCAAAATGAGGGTGAGGAGAGGCTCCAGTTCTTTACCAAGTTAAGAGATCTTTTATCAAAGTGTGACCCTGAGGAAGTGGTGGTGTTAGGTGGTGATTTTAATTGTACACTTGACTCAAGGATGGATAGAAACAATGGACTGGAACCGCACCCTCGCTCAGCGCGAGCTCTGGGAAAAATAATTAAGGACGTTGGGCTGGAAGATGTATGGAGGTCAAAAAATGGGGACTGTCGGCAATACACTTGGGGGAGGACGAGTGGAAACACGATCTCAATGGTGAGACTCGATCATTTTTACAGTTTTAAGCACCTGTTAGGGTTATTTAAAGTGTGCTCTATTGTGCCTACTGGCTTCTCCGATCACAGTCTGGTGTGTTGTTCACATCTTTTTAACGTGTACAGACCCCATAGTCCATACTGGCATTTTAACACACTCCTCCTCAAAGATCAGAACTTTAAAGAGTTATTTGTTCATTTCTGGGGAAGAAGGAGTTCACCAGCTTACAACAGTGGTGGGAGGTTGGGAAGAGTCACATCCGGGCTTTGTGTCAGGAGTATACCAGAAATGTCATCAAAGTATTGCGGTCAGAAATGGCAGCTCTGGAAAATCAAATAGCTGAGTTTCAACAACAACTAGAGAAGGGTCCAAATGAGCAGCTGCAGGCGAGCCTGACTACTGCTAAACTGGGGTTGGCCCACCTGCTTGAGACCAGGGCTCAGGGGGCTTTAGTGAGGGCCCGCTTTCAGCGGTTGACTGAGATGGATGCACCAACGCAGTACTTTTTTGGTTTAGAGAAAAAAAACTCACAGAGTAAACTCTTACATTGTATAAGAACACCTGATGGCAGAGAGACACAAGAGCCAAGTGAAATAAGGCAGGTGGTCCGCGAATTTTATGAACTTTTGTTTGCGGCAGATGGAGATGGTGGCAGTGAAGACCAACAGGCCTTTTTGCAGGACTTACCGCAACTTCCCAACGCAGACGTGGCAGATCTAAATAGTGAGGTGACCTTCGCAGAACTCACCAAAGCCCTGGGACAGCTGAATACAGGGAAGGTCCCGGGAATCGATGGCATTCCAGTGGAGTTTTACGAAGAGTTCTGGGATGTCATTGGTCTGGACTTGCTAGAAGTGTTTCGGTGGAGTTTCAAAAATGGTTTGTTACCTCAAAGCTGCCGTAGAGCTGTGATCACGGTGCTTCCGAAGAAGGGAGACTTGTGTCTCATTAAGAACTGGCGGCCAGTGTCTCTCTTATGCGCAGACTATAAAATTCTCTCTAAAGCCTGCGTGGCTGGCAGGTCCATTTTTAATAACATTTTTTTTTAATTCGGGACATTTTAGCTGCTGCAAAACTGTTTGGTTTTCAGACTGGTCTTATATTTCTTGACCAGGAAAAAGCTTTTGATAGGGTCGGTCACTCTTTTTTATGGAATGCCATGAAGGCTTTTGGCTTTGGGGAGACTTTTATTAAATATATTTGATTACTTTACAGTGACATTTCTGGTATAATCAAGGTCAATGGTGGTTTGTGCGCACCTTTCAGCGTCAGAAGAGGAGTCAGACAGGGCTGCTCTTTGTCCGGTATGTTGTATGCTCTGGCGTTGGAACCTTTCCTGGTGCACCTGAGGAAGGTGCTGACTGGTCTCACCATCCCCAACTGCAACATGGACCCTGTGAAAGTCACGGCTTATGCTGATGATCTCGCAGTTGTCATCTCAGGCCAAAAGGATTTGGACAAACTAACTGACTGTCTGCGGAATTACAGTAAAGCGTCATCGGCCAAAATGAACTGGAATAAAAGCAGTGCAGTGCTGGTTGTGAACTGGACAGGATGTAGTCCTCCTCGACTGGAAGGGGGTCTGCAGTGGACCACTGGGGGTTTCCTGTACTTGGGAGTCCATCTCGGAGATGACCACTACATCCAAAAGAACTGGGAGGGTCTGTTGGACAAGGTTACAGCTCGGCTTGCTAAGTGGAAGTGGATACTCCCTCAGTTATCTTATAGAGGACGGATGCTGGTAATTAATAACCTGGTGACCTCCAGCCTGTGGCACAAATGTATTTGTCTGCAACCTCCACCTGTGCTTGTTCAGCAGATACAAGAAGCAATCATGGATTTCTTTTGGAATGGTACCCATTGGATACGGAAGGGCGTTGTATTCTTGCCGTTGGATGAAGGCGGACAAGGACTTGTTGACATTACCAGCAGGATTGCTGCTTTCCGCCTTCAGACCATTCAGAAACTGCTGTACCCTGTTGAGCAGAGCCAGTGGATGAACTTGGCCGTACTTTTCTTTAAACAGGCCAGGCATATGGGACTTGGTAAAAGTTTACTGCTCTGCCATTTTGATAAGATCGGGACTTTACATGTGCCAGAGTTTTATAAAAGCCTTCTAGCAGCGTGGCAACTGCTGTCGATAAAAAAGGACTGTGATGACCTTTCCTCTTTTTGGGTCCTTGATGAACCGCTGCTCTACAATCCTGCTGTTGGCACTGCTACAGGACTTTCTGAAAACTTTATTCATCATTTCATAATACATAGAATAACCACAATAAAGGACATAATTGACTGGGAAAATTACACTTGGAAAAGTGCACAGGTGGTAGCAGAGGAGACAGGAGTGCACTCAGTGCGCCTCATGGAGAAGTTTCTGTGTCAGATACAATCATCACTGGACAGGGAATCCATGACACTCCTGCACAGAATGTTCACCTCACGATTGAAACCAACTGCCGAAATGCCTTTTCCAACGCTTACTGTATCTCCAGCTGTTGAACAGAGGGACAGTGAGACCGAGTTTTTAGCCTTACGTTCTCTTGAGGCGTTATCTCTGCCTACAGTGCCAGGGAAGCAGCTCTACAGAATGTGCGTGAAGGTGAACAACCTGGAACAGCTGAGGACACGAAGACACGACACACCGTGGAGAGACAAACTCGGAGCTCCTCAAGGACTGAACCCCGCCTGGAGGTCGTTGTACAAGCCACCATTGGCCAGTAGGGTGGGAGACCTGCAGTGGAGGTTGGTGCATGGGATACTAGCGGTGTACTCCTTCTTATCGATTATATGTCCGGGGGTTTCTGATTGCTGTCCTTTCTGTGGTCTGCGGGAAACTGTGTTTCATGCTTTTATGTACTGTGAGAGACTCAAGACCCTCTTTAGTGTAATTGAAAGAATAGTAGAAGGGCTGGGGGTCCCGTATAATGGCACGGTGTTTGTGTTTGGGGTGAAAATTACAAGACAAACGAGAGAGAATATGAACTTAATTAATTTTATTATCGGGCAGGCAAAACTGTCAATATGGAAGACCCGTAAAAACAAAATTACTGGGAGTGGGATTGAAGACGTTGTTGTCTTGTTTAGAAAAGTGTGTGAAAGTAGGATATTAGTGGATTTTAATTTTTATAAGTCTACGAATAATTTAGCACAGTTTAAAGAATTGTGGTGCGTAAATAATGTCCTTTGTAAATGTGATGAAGATTCTTATTTACAATTTGTGCTCTGAGTTTGGTGTTTTGTTTTTTACTTATTTATAACTTTGGGATAATAAAGAATATGAAGGAATAAGTGGGATTGGAGGGTGGAAACAATGGGAGGGATTAGATAAATATATATATATATAGATTTTATTCTAAAGAACAATTTGAGTATGTAATGTTTTGAAACTGAATATTCATAAATAGGAATGTGTGTATATGTTTTCTGTATGACTTAAGATTGAGTTTGGTTTACTGTTATGATTTATTTTCTGTGTTTATTCAATAAAGTTTGTTTTAAAAAAAAAAAAAATTATCTATCTATCTATCTATCTATCTATCTATCTATCTATCTATCTATCTATCTATCTATCTATCTATCTATCTATTGTAAGATTTGTTCAAGCCCAGCATAAATTCTCAGTTTACGCCCATGTGTACGCCATTGTCTATTGTCTCCCAAGTCAATGCCCCAAATCCCCCCAAATGGTGTGTTTTACCTCACCAGCAGTGTCACCTCTAGACTTTAGCTAGGGAAGGACAAGTCCAATGTACAGAATGCCAGAGCACATACGGTGAACATCTGAAGCTAAACCGCCATGTTCACTGTATTGGGTGACTTTCCTTTTCACTGGAATACGTATGTTGTATGACTTGTTCTGAATGAGTCTGCTCATCGATCCTTATAATGTGTGAGTGACACTTGCTGTCAACATCTGGAGCTTTTGTCATGTGCCGGTCCAGCTGCTGTAAGTGAACATGAATGTCAAGTCCTTCAGGTAGAACGTGATGGGACCCAAGAGCTGTCAGGCTGTAAGCCACATTGATGTCTGAGTGTCAGCATTTGGGACATTTCAGGGTGCAGGTTGTGTCACCTACAGGATTGGGTGGCAGTCTTCCCAGATGACATGATGTGTTGCTATATGTTATTTTTTTAATCCTATGAAGTTTGACCCAAAGTTTTTGAATTCCCATTCATTCATTTTTATTATCCAGTTTCCCCCCCCAACACCCTCCCCCAACCCCCCATGTCAGGCTGACGCTCTTCAAAGTCTCTTATATGTGTCTGCCCAGCGTGAGCTGCTGCAAATGAAGAAAAAGCAAGAGGCAGCATGGAATACAAATTAGCGCCATCACTCACAGAGTGAACTGCTGAGGAACGCGGGATATTTATGAGCAAAAAGTGAAAGAGAAGAAAAGAAAACAAAGTTTTTGACTGGAGAGACATCACTCAGAGTGAAGACGAAAATGAAAAGCAAACTTGGTTTTTGAAGCTCCCAGAGGTGTGAGGACTTCAGTGGATGTTGGGGACCGAGTGGAAGATCAATGGCGTGATGCTCAGGGCAGATGTGACTTGTCTGAGAATGTGTTTCATGAGATAGTAGAGGAATTGGGGTGGTTATGTCTCATGAGACAAAGGAGAGAGTTCTGGAGAATATCTCATGGGACACAGGAGAGGAGGAAGACTCTGGGGTCATGTGTTTTGTGAGAAGGGTCACAGGATGTGCCTCCTGAGGCACAGAGGGGAGCTCTGAAGATGTGTCTCATGAGACACAGATGGGACTCCAGCAGAATGGTTGAAGAAACAGATGAGGAGTGTTATGTGTCCTGTTAGACTGAGAGAAGAGTCATTGCATCTGTCTCATGAGATACAGGGGGGAGTTCTGGACACATGTGACTCATGAGATAGAGGAGGTGGAATCGGGGTACAACTCTCAGGAGACAGAGGGGTCTGATGCTCAAAACAGAGAGGAGGAGAGAAAAGTGTAAAAGGAGTTAACTTGTGAGAAGACATGTCTCATGAAATTAAAAAATAAGATAGGAAACAGCTTATGGTCTTAATGAATATGAGATGTTTCTCATGAGACAGAAAGAGGATTTGAGGGGCAAACAGATCAGTGACGTGCGGTGAGGTTCATGGCTGGTGTGGCACTGACTCCTTCAGAGTTAGATTTACAAATATACTCACATATAAGTCGGGTCTTGAAACCTGAAAAATTGATCATAAAATCAGACCCTGACTTAAACGCCCATTCAAAAATGCGACACTTACATTTTTTTTTTACATCTTCTTGCCTCCTCTAATCTCTCATCAGTTTCTCAGATGCATTGAATTTTGTTGCAGCAGCGCAGTCACCAATTTCTTTCGCCACATCAACGACGTTTAATTTAAAACCAGCTTCATATTTTCTTTTGATTGAACGCTCCATCATAGATAAGGGATGCTCTTACGATAAAGGTGTATGAGGACGTGAGATACAAAAAACACAAAACAGTGCAAACATCGCCTCGGGTATTACCGTGTGGTCACGTAGGCACAATACGAGGTGTGATCAAAAAATATCGTGACTGCTGCTGCCGAGCGTCATCCAATGGAAAGACAGAGGTCTTCAATATGGGAAGCGGCACGTCGAACCTTAGTAACAGCGGGTGACAAGTTTCAGGTTGTTTGGTGCAGTCAGTCGGTTGTGTGTTTTAAAGTGTGACACAATAGCACCTGATGACCCCGACTCTCTTGATTCACTAACACAATGTCTTACTTGTATTTCTGAATGGATGAATAGTAATTTTCTCAAGCTAAATAAAGAGAAAACTGAATTTTTGTATTGGTAATAATGGATACAATGAGGTTATTAGAAATAAATTTGATGTATTAGGATTAAAAGTCAAAACGGAGGTAAAAGACTTAAGGGTAACTGTTGACTGTAACCTGAATTTTAAATCGCATATTCATCAGACCACTAGGACAGCATTTTTTCACTTAAGAAACAAAGCAAAAGTTAGACCTCTTATATCATTGAAAGATGCTGAGAAATGAGTTCATGCTTTTGTTTTCAGTCAACTAGATTACTGTAATGCACTCCTCTCAGGACCACCCAAAAAAGACATCAATCGTTTGCAACGAGTGCAGAATGGAGCTGCTAGAATCTTAATTAGGAAAAGAAAATACGAGCACATCTCTCCAGTTTTGATGTCACTACTCTGGTTACCTGTGTCATTCAGAATTGACTTTAAAATGCTGCTTATGGGTTATAAAGCCTTAAATAATCTGCTCCATCTTATACAAAGTATTCACAGCACATCACTTTTTCCACATTTTCTTATGTTGCAGCCTTATTCCAAAATGGATTCAATTCATTTTTTTCCTCAGAATTCTACACACAACACTCCATAATGACAACATGAAAAAAGTTTACTTGAGGTTTTTGCAAATTTATTAAAAATAAAAAAACTGAGAAATCCCATGTACATAAGTATTCACAGCCTTTGCTCAATACTTTGTCGATGCACCTTTGGCAGCAATTACAGCCTCAAGTCTTGTTGAATATGATGCCACCAGCTTGGCACACCTATCCTTGGCCAGTTTCGCCCATTCCTCTTTGCAGCACCTCTCAAGCTCCATCAGGTTGGATGGGAAGCGTCGGTGCACAGCCATTTTAAGATCTCTCCACAGATGTTCAATCAGATTCAAGTCTGGGCTCTGGCTGGGCCACTCAAGGACATTCACAGAGTTGTCCTGAAGCCACTCCTTTGATATCTTGGCTGTGTGCTTAGGGTCGTTGTCCTGCTGAAAGATGAACCGTCGCCCCAGTCTGAGGTCAAGAGTGCTCTGGAGCAGGTTTTCATCCAGGATGTCTCTGTACTTTGCTGCAGTCATCTTTCCTTTTATCCTGACTAGTCTCGCAGTTGCCGTTGAAAAACATCCCCACAGCATGATGCTGCCATCACCATGCTTCACTGTATGGATGGTATTGGCCTGGTGATGAGCGGTGCCTGGTTTCTTCCAAACGTGATGCCTGGCAAAGAGGCACACCAAAGAGTTCAATCTTTGTTTCATCAGACCAGAGAATTTTCTTTCTCATGGTCTGAGAATCCTTCAGGTGCCTTTTAGCAAACTCCAGGTGGGCTGCCATGTGCCTTTTACTAAGGAGTGGCTTCCGTCTGGCCACTCTACCATACAGGCCTGATTGGTGGATTGCTGCAGAGATGGTTGTCCTTCTGGAAGGTTCTCTTCTCTCCACAGAGGACCTCTGGAGCTCTGACAGAGTGACCATCGGGTTCTTGGTCACCTCCCTGACTAAGGCCCTTCTCCCCCGATCGCTCAGTTTAGATGGCTGGCCAGCTCTAGGAAGAGTCCTGGTGGTTTTGAACTTCTTCCACTTACGGATGATGGAGGCCACTGTGCTCATTGGGACCTTCAAAGCAGCAGAAATTTTTCTGTAACCTTCCCCAGATTTGTGCCTCGAGACAATCCTGTCTCAGAGGTCTACAGACAATTCCTTTGACTTCATGCTTGGTTTGTGCTCTGACATGAACTGTCAACTGTAGGACCTTATATAGACAGGTGTGTGCCTTTCCAAATCATGTCCAGTCAACTGAATTTACCACAGGTGGACTCCAATGAAGCTGCAGAAACATCTCAAGGATGATCAGGGGAAACAGGAGGCACCTGAGCTCAATTTTGAGCTTCATGGCAAAGGCTGTGAATACTTATGTATATGTGCTTTCTTAATTTTTTTATTTTTAATA
This sequence comes from Erpetoichthys calabaricus, assembly GCF_900747795.2. NCBI lineage: Eukaryota > Metazoa > Chordata > Cladistia > Polypteriformes > Polypteridae > Erpetoichthys > Erpetoichthys calabaricus. The sequence goes on along the minus strand of NC_041396.2, from coordinate 17,977,190 downwards.
AATTTGCAAAAATCTCAAGTAAACTTTTTTCACGTTGTCATTATGGGGTGTTGTGTGTAGAAGTCTGAGGAAAAAAATGAATTTAATCCATTTTGGAATAAGGCTGTAACATAACAAAATGTGGAAAAAGTGATGCGCTGTGAATACTTTCCGGATGCACTGTATATTCTATGTACTTTGACTTTATGAGTTTGTGTTGCCTACCACTTCATGGATGAACTGTTGTTGTTCCTCAACGCTTAACACTTCACAATGACAGCAGTGACAGTTGACCTGGGACAGATTTAACAGAAATGTCACGTACTGACTTGTAGCACAGGTGGAATCCTATGACAGTTCCACGTTTGAAGTCATTGAGCTCTTCAGTGTGACCCAGTCTACTGACAATGGAGATTGCATGGCTGTGATGCCTGTTAGCAATGAAACACCTGAACTGAATGATTGGGTGGGGTGTCCACGCACTTTTGGATAGACAAAATGAAATGTGAAATAAAGGGGTCCAGAGTAACCACAGAGCACCAGCTCAGTATTTTATTCAACACCTGTTTTGCCTGCGTGAAAAAGTAATTGCCCCCCTCAGTTCTTCACTGAAACAGCTGACCATGGCTGATTGGCATATATTGACCACGCTGACACAGCCAACCCCGTTGAGTTTAACCCTCACTGTTTACTGACCCTCACCATGAGAGTGAAATCATCACCATGAAATTTCTAGAAGAACTAGGGGCCTCGAAGAAAAGAAATGAGGGGAAAAAAGCTGCTAAAACATACCAGTCAGGACAGGGTTATTAAGGCACGTCGAAGACACTGGGACTCCATAAAGAGAGCTGTTCTCCCAACATGAACAAAAAAGAGCAGCCTGCCACAATAACCTCAAGGTTACACAGCCATGACGCGTTCCGAAGTCACAGAGGATCTCAGAAGGACATCCAAAGCACTGCAGGCCTCTCCGGTCTCAGCTAATGTCGCTGTTGAGGGGATGTCCTCCTACGTTTGGCCATACAGAAAACACTTGGAATACTTCCATTGGCAGAGAACGTTGTAGCGGACTGAAACCCAGCTAAGATTCACACCGTCAATATGACGATGATATATTTATTTTTTAGGTGGGGATCCCAGGAACCTTGGCCCGACTCACACACATTCCCTCACAGTGACAAAAAAAAGCAACCAGTAATAAAGCAGAAATTGAAGAATCTATTAAACAATAATAAACAAAATATAACTATTGAAAGAAAGGTGCTATATTGCACATATAAAATAAAAAGACTTTTATTTTTCTTCAGCTGGAGGGCAAGTCTTCCCCGTAATCCCTCCAGCCACAACCCAGTCCCAAGCACTGAAACTACACCACAAAAATACTCTCTTCTTCCACCACCACTCCTCCACAGCTTTGTCTTCCTTCCACCTGACTCTGGCCGATGAGTGGTGATCGCTGGCTCCTTTTTATTGAGTACCCGGAAGTGCTGCAGGTGCTTGATTGCCGATATCTGCCTGGTAAGGTGAAACCAGTGCCCAAAAGGGGCCAGCAACTCCTGCTGCAGCACCCTCTGGTGGCACCTGCAGAAGAGCTGTACAGAACTCCAACCCCCTTGAAGCCCTGGGGGAGTCCGAGGCACCGCTGCAACCCAGGGAGGCTGCCATCTAGCATCCAGGGGGGGGATACTGGGCTTCCCACCCTTGTCCCCCTGGCAGATGTGGTGAAGGGGCATCCCGGCCGGGCATGGGCCATTCTTCACACTATACAAACTACAACGATCCCTCCCCAGTTCCCCTTACAGTTATATACAATAACCGTGAACTCATCAATAACAAATTACTAACAAAAACTTCACACAATGAAGTCCAGCAACTGATGTAATGAAATGATGGAGGTAGAGAGTCCAGAGCTGAGCACGATGTATGTGAATGTCCTACCGGTATTGCCTGATGAGATGATGACGTGTGAATGGGATCAGGAGCGCTCCTTTCAAATCCTCAGACAGTCCTCATGCATCAGGAAGACACCGGACGGTCCATTCACCCAAAACAGGAGACGATCCAGGACAAAGACAAGAACCCACAGGGATATTAAAACGGAAAGGCACGCAGAAGTGGAACTCCAGGCACGAAACAACAAAAGACTTTGGGTAGAGGGGTCCTTTCATCGGATTGGCTGGCCCAGCTCTTACTTAGCTGTGGAATGGCCACTAGGGGGAGGCAGCCTGATGGCGGAAGTCGCCAGGACTCTGAACAAATCCAAATCTTCTTATGTGATATCATCCATCCATCCATCCATCCATTTTCCAACCCGTTGAATCCGAACACAGGGTCACGGGGGTCTGCTGGAGCCAATCCCAGTCAACACAGGGCACAAGGCAGGAACCAATCCCGGGCAGGGTGCCAACCCACCGCAGGACACACACAAACACACCAAGTACACACTGGGGCCAATTTAGAATCATCAATCCACCTAACCTGCATGTCTTTGGACTGTGGGAGGAAACCGGAACGCATGTGATATGATCTACTGTTGAATTCTGCTCTGTACTTGTAATATTTCTATTGCACTATTATATTGTATTGAGGATTATTTGTGTTCTGTTCTGTGTATTGCATTGTATTAACCCCCTGACACCCACTGCACGCCCAGCCTACCTGGAAAGGGGTCTCTCTTTGAACTGCCTTTCTCAAGGTTTCTTCCATTTTTTCCCTACGAGGGTTTTTTTTTGGTCGAGTTTTTCCTTGTCTTCTTAGAGAGTCAAGGCTTAGCTGTCAAAAGGCACGGCCTGTTAAAGCCCATTGCGGCACTTCTTGTGTGATTTTTGGCTATACAAAAATAAATTGCACTGTATTGTAATTGTACTTCCCTCTCTGCAGAACTTGTGCCCAGCAGCCCCTGCACCCTCAGTAGATAACCAATCAGAGCCACTGCAGGGACTGCTGGGAGTTGAAGTTTCATTCCCCAGTAGCACCGCTACAACATCATGACATTTTAACAACTGACAATGTTATTGAATTATTATCACAACCCAAAGATCCATCCATCCATTATCCAACCCGCTGAATCTGAACACAGGGTCACGGGGGTCTGCTGGAGCCAATCCCAGCCAACACAGGGCACAAGGCAGGAACCAATCCCGGGCAGGGTGCCAACCCACCACAGGACACACACAAACACACCCACACACCAAGCACACACTAGGGCCAATTTAGAATTGCCAATCCACCTAACCTGCATGTCTTTGGACTGTGGGAGGAAACTGGAGCGCCCGGAGGAAACCCACGTAGACACGGGGCAACCCAAAGATGAATAAGCAAAAGACACTGAATCCCGCTGTGCCTTTCAGTTTTCCCAGATTACACTGCCCTTCTTTTCATTTTAACAAGGCTTTCGGGATTAAGGCTGTCTTTATTGAAATCTGTCAGGTAAGAAGGTTCAAGTATCTCTCCGTAGAACGCGATCCTGAACCAAGGTGGTGCTACGCAGCGATTGCCACAGCTTGCCCATTCTGTTGCTCTTTTAAGCAGCTTGCTTTAGCCACAGGAGTTGGTGATCATGTGACTCTGTCAAGCTCTCCCTTTTTATTGGTTCCCCTGTAGCTGCTCATTTGAATATTTAATTCCACCCCGCACTGCTGCTGATGTCATCCCCAGGCTGATGCAGGAGTCCGCACCGTTACTTTATCTCACATGTCTCATGAATAATTCATCACCATCAAGTCGCACATGTTATTCATAGCTGGGAACTGAAAAGAAATGTTAATGTGGACAAAAAATGAGTTTTTAATTTGCTCTTTGTGTTTTTATTGATCTGCCAGACATTGTCTCATCTATTATAATTCATGATTGCTGTTATGAAAGGCCTGGCAGAGATTATAAAGTGTGCATCGAACTCACTTGAGAAGAAGATTTGTTTTTGAGCATTTAGTCGATGATCCTAATTGGAAGCTGCATCCATACAATCAGGAATTGATTGTGTAATTTTTGTAGGATTTGTGTTGCCGCATTTTCCTTATGGCTAATTAGCAAGTGGCATGAGGAGAGTGGGGAGATCATGTAGCCTGCTTATCGATCATCAATGCCTGCTTGATTCAATTCAGGATCTCCGGAGCCAGCATGGGGTGCAACGCAGGGGAAAGTTCTGGAAAGGGTGAGTGTATTATTTTTAATGCCTCATACACTAGGTGGCATCACGTCTCATTTTAAGTGTTTAAATGTTATGACCCTGGCTTTAAGTTTATCCATCCATCCATCCATTATCCAACCCGCTATATCCTAACTACAGGGTCACGGGGGTCTGCTGGAGCCAATCCCAGCCAACACAGGGCGCAAGGCAGGAAACAAACCCCAAGCAGGGTGCCAGCCCACCACAGGGCTTTAAATAAATTTTTTGTATATTCAATATGAAAGAAAAAAATGATGTTTAAACTCCTGTCATTTTTTTTGGTTCCATCCATCCATCCATTTTCCAACCCGCTGAATCCGAACACAGGGTCACGGGGGTCTGCTGGAGCCAATCCCAGCAAACACAGGGCACAAGGCAGGAACCAATCCTGGGCAGGGTGCCAACCCACCGCAGTATTTCTGGTTCCTTTCTGTGCAATCATGTTCTTCTTTGATTATGTTGTGTTTAATTATTTATTTAAGCATTATTTATTATTTATTTAAGTATTAGGTTTCCAAGTATTTTGTTTGGTAGTGCAATGTTGCATTTTTTTGTGGGTGGAGTCACAGTGCCACCCTGATGTCATCACTGAAGGACCGCCCCCAGAGCCTTTATTTTTTTATACTTGAAAGTCGATCCTTGAGTGGTCCACTGAAGTTCTGTTGATTGTTTAATTATTTCATCTAATTATTTAATTTGTAAGCATTAGTCTTCCAAGTATTTTCATTTGTTCTCTTATTTTGCATGCTTTTTGTGATTGGTATCTCAAGAGGTGATGTCACAACCGAAGGACCACCCTCAGGCTTTATACTCCAAACCTGGGAGAGAACCTGTCAGTGCTCCACAAAAAGTTGTTTTGAGTTTTTAATTACTTAATCTATTGCGGTGGGCTGGCGCCCTGCCCGGGTTTTGTTTCCTGCCTTGCGCCCTGTGTTGGCTGGGATTGGCTCCAGCAGACTCCCGTGACCCTGTAGTTAGGATATAGAGGGTTGGATAATAGATGGATGGATTATTTAATCTAATTATTTAATTTGTAAGCATTAGTCTTCTAAGTATTTTCATTTGTTCTACTATGTTCATTGTACTTTGTGGGTGGAGTCCCAAGAGGAGGTGCCATCCTGATGTCATCACTGAAGGACCGCCCATACTGCCTTTATTTTTTTAAACCTGAAAGTGGATCCTTGAGTGGTCTACTGAAGTTCTACTGAGTTTTTAATTATTTAATCTAATTATTTCATTTGTAAGCATTAGGTTTCCGTGTATTTTGTTTTGTTCTCCTATGTTCCTTGTATTTTGTGGGTTAAGCCCCAAGAGCTGTGTCTTCCCTGATGTCATCACTGCAGAACCACAAGCAGCCTTTATATTCCAAAGCTGAGAGCAGATCCTTGATGTTCTCTTGGTTATTTAATCTAATTATATCATTTGTAAGTTTTAGGTCTACATGTATTTTTTACCTTTTATTATTTTGAGCGTTTTGTGGGTGGCGTTCCAGGAGGCAGGGCCACCCTGCTGTCACAGCTAATGGGTCGCCCACAGCCTTAATATTGCAAAGTTCAGAGTGTACCCTTCAGTGGTCCATTGAACTTCTATTGTTTATATAATTATTTAATGTATTTTTAAAAAGTGCATGTTTTTGTTTTGTTCTCCTATATTCCTTGTACTTCCTTGTGGGTGGAGTCCCAAGAGGCGGTGCCATCCTGATGTCATCACTAAAGGACCGCCCACACTGCCTTTATTTTTTTTTTAACTCTTTTAGGGCTAATTTTTTTTTTTGTTTCCTTTCTCGCAGGGCTGAATATTTTTCCAAAAACTAACATTTTTTAAAAAAGAACACAAAGCAATTGTTTAACATATCAAATCAACAAAAAATATTTCCTTTTGACAAATGTTACTGTCTTGCATGTTGTATGAGCCTGCATACTCTATGATTTCACATACATATCACATACATTTTACACAGCAAAGTCTGATCTCGCTCAAAGCAGCCAATTTCAGTCATTGCCACATTGCACTCCTTACAATACGTGTTGCTTTGGTGCCTATTTTTCAATTGTCTGTTGCTGCACTTTCTAACATATATTGTTAGTGTGTACTGTAGAGAGACAAGTCACCCATTTGCCATCGTGCCATGCCACTGCCACCAAGTTTTCTGCCTGCATGAAAACCGTATGGTCACCTCTTTTCATCTTCTGAAACTTTATGAACTTTATGTATGGCATTATAGCCTGGCTCACCCCATGGGATTTGCTTCTGTTTATTACAGAAGTGAATAAAACTTTGCAGCAGCACGTACCTAAGCCACCAGGGGACAAAACACGTTTGGACCAATGCTCCCTGAAGTTATATCACCAGTTCTGTCCCATCTCTATTTGTAATGCCACAGCGCGTTTCATCTCGTCTTTCGTTGTGGGTTTCCACTTTGAAAAACGAGAATGTGATGCAAACGCAGCCCGCAATTCAAAAAAAATCTCTGCCTACCTGTTTGTCTCGTCTGACAGTAGCTGAAAAGCAGCATCAGGAGAGAGCAGCCTGAAGTTCAGCAGCTGGTGATCTGTCGTGTCCAACAGCAAGCCATGCCGTCTTGTAAACTCCGGTAGCCACATCGGCTCTCAACGGATCAATGTCTGTGTATTTATCCCATGCGAACCTTGCCGTAGATGCATCGGCTGCGCGAAGGCACTCAACTGACAGCAGATCCGCTGGCGCGGCATCGGCTGGTGTCTGATCAGCTGATGCCTGCTTCTAACTCTCTTGCTCGATCTCCTGATCACTGCCAATAAAGTCCGATTCTGAAAAATCAAGATTCCGACTCCGCGATAATGCGCAAAACATCGTCTGCCGAGTGTTTTCTTTTCTGCACTTGCTTCGCTGCCTTTTCACATGTCGCTGCCATCTTGCCTTTGTTTACATTTCGCAACTCACGCACACGCAAGGTTTATTTGCCAAGTCAACGAGTCTAGCATTCCTCCAAGCACAGAGGGAATGCCTGTGACGTGACAGTGAGATTTGTCGCCATTAACAGCTGATTGTCGCCCCATATCCCTGGATGTCGACTTTTGTCGACATTCGCCTTCAACCCCTCCTGTCGACAAAAGTCGACATCCGCCCTAAAAGAGTTAAACCAGAAGTGGATCCTTGAGTTGTCCGCTGAAGTTCTGTTGATTGTTTAATTATGCCATCTAATTATTTAATTTGTAAGCATTAGATGTCCAAGTATCTTCATTTGTTCTCTTATTTTGCATGTTTTTTGTGATTGGTGTCTCAAGAGGTGATGTCACAACTGAAGGACCACCCTCAGGCCTTATACTCCAAACCTGGGTTTATATCTGTCAGTGATCCACTAAAGTTGTATTGAGTTTTTAAATTATTTAATCAAATTATTTAATTTGTAAGGATTAGGTTTCCATGTATTTTGATTTGTTCTCCTGTGTTCCTTGTACCTTGTGGGAAATGATGTCATGTATGCCGGAACCGGAAGTGATGTCATCAGAGGTCCTGGAGCTGGAAGTGATGTCATCAGAGGTGCCAGGAACCTGGCGAGATTTCCCGGGAATAGTCTGCAAGAAACTGAGAGAGACAGTCAGCACACTCTGCCACCCCCTGGTCTGGTGTAGTATTACATTGACTCAGGCCCTGTCTCCTACTCGCACGTGTGTGACATTGGTCTTCATTGAAAGCATATGGCATGATACGCGCTGGTAAAGCGAAACAAATTCATCTCATCCAGGAAGTTGTCAGGGGTCGGGTCTCTCTTACGACTAAACCTTCAACAGGGTGACATGGCCACAAGTAAAAAAACAAAACATAGAGGCCAATCATAGGAAGAAAAAGAAGAACCGCAGTTAGCATCGAGTGCGGAATACGCAGTGCAAGCGCGACAAAGACAGACAAAGTGCAGAGCGGACTGTGTAATGTCGCCCTTATGATGGCACAATAAAGCGATACACACCATCACATCAAGGCGCAGTCTCTGCCGAATGCCAAAACCAAAGGGAGAATGTGCTTCACTGATGAAGACGGAAATGAAATTAAAGGACAAAACTCTCAGAGGGGAACCTGAGTGAATAATACTGCGGCTCATCGACGTGCCAGAGACACTTCACGATACACACCAGCGCAACGACGACAACGGCAGAGAAATGTAAGAAACGGCTCGTCACTCGCTCTCCACTTCCACCCATATGCAGGCCTTGTGTTTACATCCTCAGATCAATGCTTGTGTGAGGAGCGCCACGCTACACGAGACAGTAAGACTGGCAACGTCCTCACTGTGGAAGGTAATTTATTTTTTAACCCTTAAACCACCATATACTTGGAGGGTTAATGCACCACCCCCCCAGAAAAAGTGAAATTTTAAATCGAACTCATATTTTATTCATGCAAAGAGCATCACAGTTACTGCAAGACTGATCATTTTACACCCTGCCAATGAGCTGTAAAAACTATAAAAGTAAAATACTGGAACAATCTCTTATTATACAGTATGTACAACATGCAACTGACGCCATTGATGAAATTCAGTAAATCACCAAGCCAACTGCATTTGAACTGGCTGCACACAGACACACAGAGGCCAACACTGATGACTGAAGGGCCCATCTAGTGCAGCGGCTGAATACCAGGAACAGTGATACTGATCCACTAGGGGGCACCAGTGGTCATGAGCTGGCTGCTCAACGAATGGATGGCACGGACTGATCAGACTCCGGCATGCTGGCAAATTGCACTGGGTTTATACCATAGCCGGTTGCGTCGGTTTAAGGTGAAAACAAAAGAAATTTGTTACCAAAATGGAGAAGGTCAGCTTGCTCCACATGAACCACCAGAACGTGTGAATTGGAGGTCCATGTGTTTCCTAGTAGCTTATGAATTCTGATCTTTCAACTGATGTGGTCATGAGGGATAAGCTCTGCCGTTGAGTATTCCATTTTTAGTGCCTGCCTAGGGCAGGGGTAGGCAACGTCGGTCCTGGTGAGCCGCAGTGGCTACAGGTTTTCATTCCAACCCAATTGCTTAATTAGAAACCAATCACTGCCAATCTCAGACCTTATTTAATTTTATGGCTTGTTAGTCTGTGCAATGTAAGGCTCTTATATCGTAGATTTTTTTCCTTTCCAAGGATATCATCCAAATGATTTGAAGCCTAAAACAGATCATTTTCAGTCTGTCACATTTTTCTATTAAGTGTTTTATTAAATCAAACCGTGCATGAGGAACACACACAGATGTAATTGGAAAAAAGCTCGCTGGAGAACTGCTGGCTGCTTTGTCTTTTACATCTTATTGCTAATAAGGAGCAATTAAAACACTGAATGCAGCAGTTTAAGATTGAAATAAGCAATTAAGGTTGGAGAACCTTAACAAGCGAGACCACTAAAATGAAGCATCAAAATGTCACTTAAGCAATATGTGCTTCATCAGCAATAATTGAGTTCTCGTTAAGGAACTGGGTTGGAACAAAAACCTGCACATACTGCGGCTCACCAGGACCGACGTTGCCTACCCCTGGCCTAGGGGGAATAGGATAGCAGGCTGCTTGCTGCCTGTGCTGATCGACACATTTGCAAAACAAAAGGCGCTGATGAGGAGGTGCGATGGAATTTAAGGTGGCACGGGATTACAAGTTTTTTCGTAGGCTTCAGGGATTTTAGTGTCAATATTTGATACCGACACATTTTCGAAAATGAAATTATACCTGACATTTAACTTTGTGTTTTATTGTGCGATACAAATTTATATATAAGGAGTCGTTTATCTTACAGTTACAGTAAAACCTTGGATTGCGAGTGTTTTGCAAGATGAGCAAAATTTTTTAATAAATTTTACCTTCATAAAAGAGCGAGGTCTTGCAATACGAGTAGTACGTCTACGCTTTGTCTGCCGAGCGTCACGTGATCACAACTAAGCTGATGGTTCTTCTCTCTCTTGCTATGGGATTGTGGGTAATTGTCTTCCATTCTCAGTCTCAGTCGGTATGCCTCACTCATGTAGTCAACATCCGTACGAACGTATACTGTTTACTATAGTATGGTGACCACGTGTGTGTGTGCTGTAACGTGCGAGTTCCTGTCTTGCACCCCAAAACGCGAGGCTGAGTCTCAGTACTTTAGCAAAGCCAACTTTATTCAGCGTGAAACAGGAACAGCACGGTTGTTTATTGTAACGAGATCTGCCGCTCTCCTGTACACAGACACAGCAGTCAAGCAGGGTAGTGACCAGGTTAGTGGCCAAGTAATCCTGTGCCCTGCATTTATAATGTGCCTTGCATCACCCATCGATGGCAGATGCTTATAACACGACCACTATCTTTTCGGATTTGCTTTTACGGCGAACTGCTACAGCTCTGGGAGCCTGCGGTTGCTTCGGGACACTCTTCTGTATGTCGTCCCATTGGGGGGGAATCCCAAAAGAGTTTAGACACCTTACAGTGTGTAAAGCATTTTTTTTTTTTTTGCGTCCAAGTGTAGTGACTCTTCAGGCAAAAGCAACTGTCATTGGAGAGGCTCCTTGTTAAAGTCGCGAAAAACGAAGAAGATTCCAGTGAGTCAACAGATAGCAGGGAATCCGTTAGTTAGAGTGAAAGTCGTCCTACACAATAACCCTCCTCCTCCTCCTCCTTCCTCACACCAGCCACGATTCTTTTCAAAGGTAAATGTGCAGGTTAATATTTTTACTTTATATTTTGTATTAATCATTTTTATATGAATATTTTTGAGCTGCGGAACGAATAGTCTGAGTTTCCATTATTTTTTAAGGGGAAATTTGCTTTGATATACGAGTGCTTTGGATTACAAACATGAATCCGGAACGAATTACATTTGCAAACCGAGGTTCCACTGTAAGACTTTTAATACGTTCAACTAGTCTGGGACTTCAATTTAGAGATGTATTTCTGGAATATACCATTTATCTTAATCTGACTGGGGGAAATTTAAATATTCAAATGTGGTATGTAAATAAACCTACATGATTAAAGGGAAGTGTCATGTATGATTTTGACAGTCTGCCATGATGTGATGAACGAGGCACGTGAGGGATCCACTTTTTGGTGCAAATTATGGACATCTACAGTATGTTTGGAGATCATTTATAACAACTCAAGACTCTTCTTTATTTACAGTAATCCCTCGCTATATCACGCATCGCCTTTCGCGGCTTCACTCCATCGCGGATTTTATATGTAAGCATATTTAAATATATATTGCGGATTTTTTGCTGGTTCGCGGATTTCTGCGGACAATGGGTCTTTTAATTTCTGGTACATGCTTCCTCAGTTGGTTTGCCCAGTTGATTTCATACAAGGGACGCTATTGGCAGATGGCTGAGAAGCTACCCAACTTACTTTTCTCTCTCTCTGTCTTGCGCTGACTTTCTCTGATCCTGATGTAGGGGGATTGAGCAGGGGGGCTGTTCGCACACCTAGACGATACGGACGCTCGTCTAAAAATGCTGAAAGATTATCTTCACGTTGCTACCTTCTGTGCAGCTGCTTCCTGAAATGACATGCTGCACAGTGCTTCGCATACTTAAAAGCTCAAAGGGCACGTATTGATTTGTGCTTCTTTGTTTTTCTCTCTCTCTCTCTCTCTCTCTTTGTCTGCTCCTGACGGAGGGGGTGTGAGCTGCCACCTTCAACAGCTTTGTGCCGCGGTGCTTCGCATACTTAAAAGCCAAACAGCCCTATTGATTTGTTTGCTTTTCTCTATCTCTCTGACATTATCTGCCCCTGATGCGCACTCCTTTGAAGAGGAAGATATGTTTGCATTCTTCTAATTGTGAGACGGAACTGTCATCTCCGTCTTGTCATGGAGCACAGTTTAAACTTTTGAAAAAGAGACAAATGTTTGTTTGCAGTGTTTGAATAACGTTCCTGTCTCTCTACAACCTCCTGTGTTTCTGCGCAAATCTGTGACCCAAGCCTGACAATATAAAAATAACCATATAAACATATGGTTTCTACTTCGCGGATTTTCTTATTTCGCGGGTGGCTCTGGAACGCAACCCCCGCGATGGAGGAGGGATTACTGTATTGAGTATTTTCCACATAATGCACCCTTGTCTAACTCCATCATAAATGGTCTTCTACTCTTACAGTTCAACACCAGGTTTCCCTACAGAGTGGAAAGGATCACTCCAGCCTTTGTTAAGGTCACATCCTATGGAACAGGGGTCCTACTATGGAGCAGAGTTACTGAAAGTAGTGAGCATACAGAGAGCAACGGTCTCTGTCTTATCATGACAGATAATAACAGTCGGAGGTTGAGCTTTTAGTTGCAGGACCCGCTAAACTGTAGAATGGTCTGCCTGCTACTATAAGAGATGCCCCTTCGGTCTCAGCTTTCAAATCCCAGCTGAAGACTCACTGCTTCAGTTTAGCACACCCTGACTAGAGCTGCTGATTAACTGTACAGACTGCATCTCTGTTGTTAGTCATTAGCACTAAAACATAAGTAACTTGATCGTTATAATTTGTTACTAATCCTCACCTCTTCTGTTTCTGTTCTCGGTACTCAAATGTGGCGGCCCACCTGCCAAGTTGTTTTGCCTGCCTAAGGTAAAGTCATCTCTGATGGAGGATCACAGGAATCATCAGGTAGAGGGGTCCTTTCATCGGATTGACTGGCCCAGCATTGACTCAGCTGTGGAATGGCCAATTGGGGGAGGCAGCTTGATGGCCGAGGTCTCCAGGACGCTGAACAAATCCAAATCCTCTTATGGGATATCATCTACTGTTAAATTCTGCTCTGTCCTTGTAATATTTTTATTGTATTGAGGATTACTTGTGTTCTGTTCTGTGTATTGTGTTGTACTAACCCCCTTTTTTTGACACCCACTGCATGCCCAACCTACTTGTAAATGGGTCTCTCTCTGAACGGCCCTTCCCAAGGTTTCTTCCATTTTTTTCCCTGCAAGGGTTTTTTGGGAGTTTTTCCTTATCTTCCTAGAGAGCCAAGGCTGGAGGGGCTGTCTAAAGGCAGGGCCGAAACGCCTTGTGTGATTTTGGGTAAATACAAAAATAAATCGCATTGTATTGTAGTGCCAAGATAAAGGAGCACTGGAATCATCAGGAAGAAGGGTCCTTTCGTCTGATTGGCTGGCCCAGCACTAACTCAACTGTAGGATGGCCAATAGGGGAGAGGCGGCCTGTTGGCCGAGGCTCATCTGACTCCTTCTCTACAATCTTGCTGTGGTTCTACGAGGTGTTGATGGACACATATTGCTGTTTTTAATTGATGTTAATTAGTTTCTACTTTGTTTTTGATGTATGTGAACAAATTTGTTTCCTCACGCACTCAGCGGCCACTTTATTAGGTACACCTGCTTGTTAACGCACATATCGCACATAGGGTGGAGTGGTGGCTCTGAGGCTAAGGATTTGCGCTGGTATCCCGAAAGTTGCCAGTTCAAATCCCCGTCACTACCAAAAGAGATCCTACTCTGCTGGGCCCTTGAGCAAGGCCCTTAACCTTCAATTGCTCCAGGGGCGCTGTACAATGGCTGACCCTGTGGTCTGACCCTAAGGGGTATGCAAAAACTAACAAATTCCTAATACAAGAAATTGTATAAGGCAAAATAAAGAGCAAAAATATATATATATATATCTAACCAGCCAATCACATGGCAGACCTTGTCAAGACCACCTGCTGAAGTTCACACCGAGCATCAGAATGGCAAAGAAAGGTGAGTGAAGTGAAACGTGTGCACACGTCGCCAAACCTGCCTAATGTAATTCACAGTTGCAGGCAGGTAGAGCCAATCCTGACCACACAAGGTGCAATGCAGGAGACAAGCCTAACCAGAGCCAACTCTGGTAGCAGAGGACATACACTTTCTGTGGCTTCATCAAGCATCTTGGTGCTAAATGTTTTTTTACCTTTAAAATATACATTATGTATCATTTTACTCAAAACTTGCACTGTAGAATAAGAGATTGTTGCAGTACTTTTTCTTTTATACTTTTTATAGTTCATTGAGAGTGTGTAAAATGATCAGTGTTGCAATAATTGTGATGCTCTTTGCATGAATAAAATATGTGTTTCATTAAAATTTCACCTTTTCTTGGTGAATTGTGACTTTTCCTTAAAAAGTGCAGCAAAAAAGAGTATTTGGCATCTGGGGGATGCATTAACCCCCCCCACAGGGGTAACACAGAGTAGACAATTCCCAAAATAAAATCCAATAATCAAAATCCAAGAATAGAAGAAAATAAAAAGCACACAATAAATGCACTCAATAGAAGGTGATGGGACCACTGAAGGATCTTCTCTCAAATAAAGGCAGTGTGGGCGGTCCTTCAGTGATGACCTCAGGATGGCACCGCCTCTTGGGACTCCACCCACAAAGTATAAGGAATATAAGAGAACCAAACAAAAACATACAAATGCAAACACATTTTTAAAAAATACATTAAATCTAACTATATATATAAAAGCCAAATACCATCATGAAATTTCCCAAACCATGAGGACTTGGGACTTGAAGTTTGGAATGTGGGTTACCCTTGGCCCATAGGTTCTCGCTAAGAAACGGTTGTAAAAATTTTGTGGTCCAAGTGCATTCTGTCTGTATGTCTGTCCGCTTTTCACAAGATAATTACTTCACAGATTTAGATCTGGTTGTTTTCTATAAATTGCTTGAACTTTCCGGTTGATTTTGTGACTTCTCTCATTGCGCTAAGTCCCAGAGTTCACTTGCAGTACCGATGTATTTATGCAAATCCAACAGAGTGGCTGTGGGCTGACAGCAGGGGGGCGGGGCCTTCCTCACTCACCCGCCAGCCTCTGTTCGAGTTGGTCTGTGTCTCGCCATGTGTTGGAGTACATCGTGCCTCCGCTTAGCCAGCAGTACCTGTTTGTTCAGCAGACATCATCATCTACAGATTGTTAAGGAGTAACGTTTTTGAGAGAGAGAAAGAGATCAGAGCTACGTTTGTTTTACAGGGTAGCTGCTGACTGCCAGAGATATCACCGCCATGTGCTTTTCTCCCCACGTGGGGAACGCTTTTCCATTAGAGCTGAACACGATCAGATACAATGCCAACGTCTATTGGTTTTTAAAGTTTGTCCTGTTTCATTACTATGTGGGCACAGCCACGGGGCACAGCTAGTAATTATATAAACAATAGGACTTCAGTGGACCACTCAAGGATCCACTCTCAAATAAAGGCTGTGTGGGCGGTCCTTCAGTGATGACCTCAGGATGGCACCACCTCTTGGGACTCCACCCACAAAGTACAAGGAATCCATCCATCCATCTATTATCCAACCCGCTATATCCTAACTATAAAAAAAATAAAATAAAAACATATAAATACAGTACAAAGCTCAAAACAGAACTGAAGGAAAATCAAAAATGCCTGCTATATATAGTCGGTAAGTGACGGATTGGTTGAATTGGTTGAAAGATTTGTTTTGTATTGTTTGTTATTGTCCTTTGTCTGTTGTAAAAGAATACAACATAAAAGGATTGGGGATCCACGCGCCCCCCCCCCCGTATATGAAATAAGGTTGGTTAGAGTCGATCTTTACAGACATGAGCTCAAAACAGACCTGAAGGAAAAACAGAAATGGCTGTTATATATAGTCGGTAGACAGGAAGTGATGTAATGGGTGAATGGTATTCTGGGAACCGGAAATGACATCACAGAAGGAGGTGGGATTTTGATGACCAGAACAGGAAGCGATGTTAATTGTCTTCTGAGGCTGAGATTTCGTCGGCTGGTCTGCAGGGTGTGGAAGGAGATCTCCGAGGAAAACAAAAGCAGCTTTTATTCAGTCACAGGTGAGTACGTAGGATTCATGCTTTACAAAGCAGTAGAGCAAAGTTCCACTTCTTCAGTCGGCTTTTGATATGCATTAACCCCCCCCCCCCCCCCCAAGTATGTGGTGGTTTAAGGGTTCAAGTATATTTTTGCACTTTTAAAGCCCGAGTCCTTTAATAGGCCTGTGCTGGCTGAAGCATGTTGCTGGTGTTTGGGGGTCTGACAGTCTGGGGTGAGGTCATTCCTGGCCTTTTCAGTGGGACTACTAAAAAGTTCTCAGCCCTCTCTGAAGGACTCCATCTGTTCTCATTTTTAAACTGTTTGTGTGAGCGAGGAGGGCGGCTGGTTTTTTTTTTTGTTTTTATATCTTCAGTAAATTTTGAGAGTAATGAAATGACTGTTGAAATAGAGAGGAAAGCAGGGGGAGTGCAGTAAACTGTGTGTGTGTGTCGGCTTTGGAGGCAAGGCAGGAAAATGGATTTGTAAACCATTGGGACTTCACCGCTAATCTTCTGTGGCTTTTCTGGGAACGACATTAAAGGGAAAATGCTGGGGGGGGGGGGGGTGGTGGTTTAGGCAGGATGATGGGGTGGGGGGGGGGGGGTCAGCTTTTCCGATTGCAAGAATGCTTTATTGAAAAGTGCAGCTGAGGTGGGTGTTTTTATAAGCAAACCCTCCAATAGACCACACAATCAAAAGCAAATCGAGATTTAAACATTTTGGACATCCGTGTGTGTCAAGATTTTGTTTTATTAATATTTTTTAAGACTAACAATAGAAGGAAGGTGAAGTGTGATTACCTACCGAGATAAAAGGATTAAAGTATGTGCTGGAAAAAAAAAATTTAATTAATTCACTGTGCGCTGCCAGGTAGGCCACAAAGGTGCAACTGGGAAATGCAGAAAGGGCATAGAGGCTTGAATTAATGGTCGCACTGGGAAGTTCTCCATACATATTTAACGGGGTGATTCTCAAAATGAACGCCGTCTAAAAGTGCTCGAGACAGCTTCACGCAGTCCATCTTTATCTTATAAAGCAATTTGCAAAACAATCGGGTGAAATTCAGTTACCTTTTATTTTGTTATAACACCACGGCGATGGATTGGCACAGAGGACCGCATGAGTCCCCTAAATTGGCAAAAGCGGCTTTAAGAACACACACTCCTATGGAAAACTCTTAGGCAATTGTAAAAAACGCTTTCATAAATAGTGCCGCATATAGTTTTGAAGCGGAGTGGTGGCTCTGAGGTTAGGGATCTACATTGGGAATCAGAAGATTGTCAGTTCAAATCCCAAAAAGGCCAGAAGTGACTTTATTCTGTTGGGCCCTCGAGAAAAAATCCATCCATCCATCCATTATCCATCCATCCATCCATTTTCCAACCCGCTGAATCCGAACACAGGGTCACGGGGGTCTGCTGGAGCCAATCCCAGCCAACACAGGGCACAAGGCAAGGAACCAATCCTGGGCAGGGTGCCAACCCTCCGCAGTCCATCCATTATCCAACCCGCTATATCCTAACTAATAAAGTATCTGTCTATCTATTTATCTACAGGGTCACGGGGGTCTGCTAGAGACAATCCCAGCCAACGTAGGGTGCAAGGCAGGAAACAAACCTCGGTCAGGGTGCCAGCCCACCGCAGGCAAAAGACCATTAACCTGCAATTGCTTTGTCCTGGGTATGACATTAATCTGCATCCAGCCCTGCAAGCAGATCCTTCAACTTACAGGGAAAACTTGGGGGTTGGTAGTTTTTTATTAATCAATACAAGTTTAGAAGTGGATTAAGCAAAAAAAAAAAAAAAAAAAAAAAACAAACTCAATATTTCGTGCCCACCCTTTGCCTCCTCGTAGCTCCACTATTATGCAGTTTCTGCAGGTTCTCGTCATCTTCCTCTTGTTTTCTTGTCCTGGTTCCACTTCAGAGCACAATGGGGGGCCAAACCATCAGCTGGAGGATTGCCAGTTCTTCTTGTAGCAGTGCTATGTAAATAGGTACTACATATCCCAGCAGCCCCAGTGGTATAATGCTATTGGACCACAGGTGTTGAGCTCTGGTCCTGTTGGGCCACAGTGGCTGAAGGTTTTCATTCTAACCATCTTCTTAATTAGTGAGCCGTTTATGTTACTAATTCACTTGTTTTGCCTCAGTTTTAATTGGCGTGACTCTGACTCGGGTATCCAACTCTGGTCTTGGACGGATATAAATGTAATGAATTATTATTATTATTATTATTATTATTATTATTATTATTGTATGATGGACACAGGTGAGCTGGTCATGTGGTGTTTCATTTTGTGTCTCATTATTGTTTGGCTGCTAATTAAGGAAAAAGAAACAACTAAGAGGCCTGAGTCAAGTTAATTTAAACTATGGCAAAAGAAGTTAATTAGCAGCAAAAACAAGTGACTAATTAAGAAAAAGGTTAGAATGAAAACCTGCAGCCACTGCAACCCTCCAAGACCTGAGTTGGACACCCTACAACTAAGGGGTCGGAGTCACATCAATTCAATTGAAAGTAAAACAAGTGAACTAGCAGCAAAAATGGCTCACTAATTAAGAAGATGGTTAGAATGAAAACCTTCAGCCACTGCGGCCCACCAGGACCACAGCTGGACACCCGTGGTCCAATAGCATTATACCACCAGGGCTGCTGGGATATGTAGTACTTATTTACAGAGTGCTGCTACAAGATGAACTGGCAATCCTCTAGCAGATGGTTTGGCCCCACATTGTGCTCTGAAGTGGAACCAGGACAAGAAAACAAGAGGAAGATGAAGAGAACCTGCAGAAACTGCATGACAATGGAGCTATGAGGATGGAAAGGGTGGGCTCATTTTTTGTGCTTAATGCACTTCTAAACTTGTTTGATTAATAAAAATCTATGAGGGAGGGAGAGGGGGTGGGAGTATCCGCTGAACCCACCACATGACAAACCCGAGTGCAGCAGGTGACACCTCAGCACCAAACTTTGTATCTCATTATACAGTGCATCCAGAAAGTATTCACAGCGCATCACTTTTTCTACATTTTGTTATGTTAAAGCCTTATTCCAAAATGGATTAAATTCATTTTTTTCCTCAGAATTCTACACACAACACCCCATAATGACAACGTGAAAAACGCTTACTTGAGATTATTGCAAATTTATTAAAAATAAAAAGACTGAGAAAGCACATGTACATAAGTATTCACAGCCTTTGCCATGAAGCTCAAAATTGAGCTCAGGTGCCTCCTGTTTCCCCTGATCATCCTTGAGATGTTTCTGCAGCTTCATTGGAGTCCTCCTGTGGTAAATTCAGTTGACTGGACATGATTTGGAAAGGCACACACCTGTCTATATAAGGTCCCACAGTTGACAGTTCATGCCAGAGCACAAACCAAGCATGAAGTCAAAGGAATTGTCTGTAGACCTCCGAGACAGGATTGTCTCGATGCACAAATCTGGGGAAGGTTACAGAAAAATTTCTGCTGCTTTAAAGGTCCCAATGAGCACAGTGGCCTCCATCATCCGTAAGTGGAAGAAGTTCGAAACCACCAGGACTCTTCCTAGAGTTGGCCGGCCATCTAAACTGAGCGATCGGGGGAGAAGGGCCTTAGTCAGAGAGGTGACCAAGAACCTGATGGTCACTCTGTCAGAGCTCCAGAAGTCCTCTGTGGAGAGAGGAGAACCTTCCAGAAGGACAACCATCTCTGCAGCAATCCACCAATCAGGCCTGTATGGTAGAGTGGCCAGACGGAAGCCACTCCTTAGTAAAAGGCACATGGCAGCCCGCCTGGAGTTTGCCAAAAGGCACCTGAAGGACTCTCAGACCATGAGAAAGAAAATTCTCTGGTCTGATGAGACAAAGATTGAGCTCTTTGGTGTGAATGCCAGGTGTCACGTTTGGAGGAAACCAGGCACCACTCATCACCAGGCTAGTATCATCCCTACAGTGAAGCATGGTGGTGGCAGCATCATGCTGTGGGGATATTTTTCAGCGGCAGGGACTGGGAGACTAGTCAGGATAAAGGGAAAGATGACTGCAGCAATGTACAGAGACATCCTGGATGAAAACCTGCTCCAGAGTGCTCTTGACCTCAGACTGGGGCGACGGTTCATCTTTCAGCAGGACAACGACCCTAAGCACACAGCCAAGATATCAAAGGAGTGGCTTCAGGACAACTCTGTGAATGTCCTTGAGTGGCCCAGCCAGAGCCCAGACTTGAATCCGATTGAACATCTCTGGAGAGATCTTAAAATTGCTGTGCACCGACGCTTCCCATCCAACCTGATGGAGCTTGAGAGGTGCTGCAAAGAGGAATGGGCCAAATTGGCCAAGGATAGGTGTGCCAAGCTTGTGGCATCATATTCAACAAGACTTGAGGCTGTAAAAAAGTATTGAGCAAAGGCTGTGAATACTTATGTACATGTGATTTCTCAGTTTTTTTATTTTTAATAAATTTGCAAAAACCTCAAGCAAACTTTTTTCACGTTGTCTATTATGGGGTGTTGTGTGTAGAATTCTGAAGAAAAAAATGAATTTAATCCATTTTGGAATAAGGCTGTAAGATAACAAAATGTGGACAAAGTGATGCGCTGTGAATACTTTCCGGATGTACTGTAGTTTGGCTGCTAATTAAGGAAAAAGAATCAATTAAGGGGTCTGAGTCTTAATGAGCAAGTCAATTAAAATTAATTCAAAAGAAGTTAATGAGGAGCAAAAACAGGTCACTTATTAAGACAAGGGATGGAATGAAAACCTGCAGCCACTGCAGCCCACGAGGACCGGAGTTCGACACCCATGAAAATAAAGTGTTGAAGTCACGTCAATTAAAACGAAGGCAAAACAAGTGAATCAGCAGCAAAAACAGCTCACTAATGAAGAAGATGGCTAGAGTTGGGGACCCCTTAATTAAATCCAACAAGCAGAGTTGTAGTGGTCTGGTGCCACTAAGATTCACACCGTCGAGAAGACGGCGATTTATTTATTTTTATGGTGGAGATTCCAGGGACGCACGCACTCACAAACAGAGACAAAAGCAAAGCAAACCGGTAATCAAACAACAATTAATTGTTGTTTTGTTATCTCCCAAATTAATTTTTTTTAATTTTTTTTTGTTTCCGTTGTAAAGTTATTGTCATTTGGATGTAATCATGTAATCATCTTTCTTTTTGTTTACTTTTGTAGATACAGCCTGTCCTCTAAATTGGACACTGGGATGACTTGACATAACAGAAGCTCTATGTACAATATGAGAACATATACATTCATTGCTCATAATTATGACCTTACAAGAAAGGACCAAACATACGAGAATCATAGTCCAAATGCCAACACTATGTATCATGATATGGCTGAAAGCAAGTACGGCAAAGTGTTGTATTGCACTTGTTGCAGTATGTTTCAGGCTTGCTTTTGCATCCTTCACGCTGACAGCGACGCCGTTTATCCCTCTGCATCAAAAAATGTCCCACGCCATCGTGTCGCATCATGTCAGGTCCTGTTGGTAGTCTGGGCACCCTGGGTCTTCCTGCATACTTGCGTTGGATAGTGATCTTCAAATAAACTGTGGCAATTGCTCGTCTGAAATCCTTCAGTGATATGGTATTTCCCCCATGGATACTTTTGTGCAGAATCCACGCATTCACTATTGCCATGTCAATGCGCTGAGTAAACAGGGGTCAGTACCATTTCTTTCCGTGTATAGAAACACAGTATTTTGAAACAAGCCAGTCATGATGGTCAACACCGCCCATGTAGGCATTGTAATTAGATATCAATTTAGGCATTCTCACCATGCTTTTTTCTTTCTGGCCTTTTACACGTCGCTTGACATCATGAAGCAGCTCAAGAGAGTCGTGATTAGTGGCAACTGTTACAATGTTATTGTTGTGCCAACGCACAATAAGTACCTCTGACGTTCTGTCGTAGACGTACTCGCTGGCGCCACGATCTGATTTCTTCATCTCTTTTGATGACTTCATTGGACATGTTCTATTGATCCTGTTTTCTCTAATGGTAGCGGTTGCTCGAAATCCTGTATCTGCCAGTTGACAGAGCAGATCCGTGTTTGTAAACAAGTTATCAAAATACTGAGCATAGCTGCTTGGATCAACAATATGTTGTACAGCATTCAAGACAACGCAAGAACCAAGTGGCACATCTGTTGCAGTTGTTTCCTTTCCACAATACAATGAGAAGGTGTAACAGTATCCTTCGCTGGAGCATATGGCCCAATATTTATACCCAAATCTGATGGGCTTTCCCTTTATAAATTGTTTCAGGCTGTTTCTCCCATAAAATTTCACAATCATCTCATCAATGCGGGGCGGCACGGTGGCGCAGTGGGTAGCGCTGCTGCCTCGTAGTTGGGAGACCTGGGGACCTGGGTTCGCTTCCCGGGTCTGCCCTGCGTGGAGTTTGCATGTTCTCCCCGTGTCTGCGTGGGTTTTCTCCGGGCGCTCCGGTTTCCTCCCACAGTCCAAAGACATGCAGGTTAGGTGGATTGGCGATTCTAAATTGGCCCTAGTGTGTGCTTGGTGTGTGGGTGTTTTTAGATAGATAGATAGATAGATAGATAGATAGATAGATAGATAGATAGATAGATAGATAGATACTTTATTAATCCCGATGGGAAATTCACATTCTTCAGCAGCAGCATACTGATACAATAAATAATATTAAATTAAAGAATGATAATAATACAGGTGAAAAAAAACAGACAATAACTATGTATAATGTTAAATATTAACGTTTACCCCCCCTGGTGGAATTAAAGAGTCGCATAGTTTGGGGGAGGAACGATCTCCTCAATCTGTCTGTGGAGCAGGACGGTGACAGCAGTCTGTCGCTGAAGCTGCTCTTCTGTCTGGAGATGACATTATTTAGTGGATGCAGTGGATTCTCCATAATTGATAGGAGCCTGCTGAGCGCCCGTCGCTCTGCCACAGATGTTAAACTGTCCAGCTCCATGCCAACAATAGAGCCTGCCTTCCTCACCAGTTTGTCCAGGCGTGAGGCGTCTTTCCTCTTAATGCTGCCTCCCCAGCACACCACTGCGTAGAAGAGGGCGCTCGCCACAACTGTCTGATAGAACATCTGCAGCATCTTATTGCAGATGTTGAAGGACGCCAGCCTTCTAAGGTAGTATAACCGGCTTTGTCCTTTCTTGCACAGAGTATCAGTATTGGCAGTCCAGTCTAATTTATCATCCAGCTGCACTCCCAGATATTTATAGGTCTGCACCATCTGCACACAGTCACCTTTGATGATCACTGGGTCTATGAGGGGTCTGGGCCTCCTAAAATCCACCACCAGCTCCTTGGTTTTGCTGGTGTTCAGTTGTAGGTGGTTTGAGTCGGACCATTTAACAAAGTCATTGATTAGGTCCCTATACTCCTCCTCCAGCCCATTCCTGATACAGCCCACGATAGCAGTGTCATCAGCGAACTTTTGCACATGGCAGGACTCCGAGTTGTATTGGAAGTCTGATGTATATAGGCTGAACAGGACCGGAGAAAGTACAGTCCCCTGTGGCGCTCCTGTGTTGCTGACCACAATGTCAGACGTGCAGTTCCCAAGACGCACATACTGAGGTCTGTCTTTAAGATAGTCCACGATCCATGCCACTAGGTATGAATCTAATCCCATCTCTGTCAGCTTGTCCCTAAGGAGCAGAGGTTGGATTGTGTTGAAGGCGCTAGAGAAGTCTAGAAACATAATTCTTACAGCACCACTGCCTCTGTCCAAGTGAGAGAGGGATCGGTGTAGCATGTAGATGATGGCATCTTCCGCTCCCACCTTCTCCTGATATGCAAACTGCAGAGGGTCAAGGGCGTGTTGAACCTGTGGCCTAAGGTGGTGAAGCAGCAGCCTCTCCATGGTCTTCATCACATGTGATGTCAGAGCAACAGGCCGAAAGTCATTCAGCTCACTAGGACGTGATACCTTTGGGACTGGGGTGATACAAGATGTTTTCCAAAGCCTCGGGACTCTCCCCTGTTCCAGGCTCAGGTTGAAGATGCGCTGTAGAGGACCCCCCAGCTCCGATGCACAGACCTTCAGCAGTCGTGGCGATACTCCATCTGGACCCGCTGCTTTGCTGGCACGAAGTCTCCTCAGCTCTCTGCTCACTTGCGCTGTTGTTATTATGGGTGGGGATGTTTTTCCTATGCTGGTATCAGCAGAAGGATGTGTGTCCTGCGGTGGGTTGGCACCCTGCCCAGGATTGGTTCCCTGCCTTGTGCCCTGTGTTGGCTGGGATTGGCTCCAGCAGACCCCCTTGACCCTGTGTTCGGATTCAGCGGGTTGGAAAATGGATGGATGGATCTCATCAATGCTGATATTGGGTGTAAAATAGCCAAATTTACGGAAATTCTCATTCAAGAGTTCAAACAACGGCTTCACCTTGAATGATCGATCACCTATGTTGCTGTCTGCAGTAGAATTGTCCACGAAATGAATATTACCCTTCAATTTCTGAAATCGGTTTTCGGGACATAGCATTCTTGACAATAGGTACGCCAAGATCTTCTGCATAACTCCAATAGTCTGTTTCTGACGGGACTTTATGGTATCCAGTTAGAATCAAAATCCCAAGGAAGACCTTCACTTCTTCAGCTGACGTATGAAATTCATGATCGTTCCTAAAATCAGTTGAATAGCAAACTGTTTCTCTACAGATTAGGTCATACAAGGGGGCTCCGCCCCCTGCTCGCTTCACTCGCCTACCCCGTTGGGTATCCCGAAATACATTAGTCGAGCTCATTTGTTTTGGAGCCGTGCCCGCTTTGCCCACGGCATTTCAGACGCGCGTTGTAGGCGCCTGCATTCATTGATTTTATCCAGGTGGGCTCGTGTTTGTATATTCGTCAGTCGAGCTCGTTCGTTTTGAACCCGTGCCTGTTTTGCTTCCGCAGTCTCAGATGCGCGTTGTAGGCGCCTGCGTACATTGATCTTATCCAGGTGGGCTCGTGTTTGTATCGTTGAGCTGTATTGTATTTGAATTTGGTGTAAAGCATTCAGCGGTTTGTACAATCCCAACCAGCACATTATTCCTAACTTCACTCCGCAGTAGTGCCACTCACAATATGGCGGTGACGCCTGCACATTCACTCCACAGTAGTGCCACTCACAATATGGTGGTGACGCTTGTGCCTTCCGTACTATGTCGGGTTTCACTATGCTGTGTAGGCACCTTTGCCTTTCGTACTTTCCCCTGCCTTCCGTACTATCTTTATGGACCTGTGGGGCCTCCGTAGCCTCTTACGTTTGAATCTGGGCTGCAGCACAGAATCCTCTTTTTTTGTGTGGCCGTGTCATTAGTCGTTAGCTATGGGCTCGTTGTTGCTTCATTTCTCATTCACGTCAGTTGAGCTCTTTCGTTTTTGGGCCGTGACTCCTTCGTGCGCGGTGGATACAACTTCGCTGGCGGTGTATGAGACGTGCGCTGTACGCGCCTGCGCAGTACGTCTCATGGTCCAATCGCCGTGTACCTGCATCCATGCCATCCGGTTTACCATTCTCAGTTAGTAATATGGATATCTCTGGCGAATAGATATAGGCACTATATGCATGCCATCATCCCAATGTCCTCTTCACAGGACAGTGGGAAATGTCGCAAAATAACGTCTATGTAAGTGTGATTAGAATACAAGTTAGCAATACGGACATGTAGATAGTTTACTTACATTGCGTCAATCTCTCCGTCTCAGCAAACTAGCACAACACGTCCAGACTCGCCATCACATGTAGGAAACGTCAGAAGCTGCCTCCAAAGACACAAAGCACAACCTGCCGCCCACACGCTATATGACACACAACCTCAAGTCTGCTGTGAATGTACCCCGGATCACGTGGTTGCTTCAGTGCAACAGATACAGGCATATACAGTGGTGTGAAAAACTATTTGCCCCCTTCCTGATTTCTTATTCTTTTGCATGTTTGTCACACAAAATGTTTCTGATCATCAAACACATTTAACCATTAGTCAAATATAACACAAGTAAACACAAAATGCAGTTTTTAAATGATGGTTTTTATTATTTAGGGAGAAAAAAAATCCAAACCTACATGGCCCTGTGTGAAAAAGTAATTGCCCCCTTGTTAAAAAATAACCTAACTGTGGTGTATCACACCTGAGTTCAATTTCCGTAGCCACCCCCAGGCCCGATTACTGCCACACCTGTTTCAATCAAGAAATCACTTAAATAGGAGCTGCCTGACACAGAGAAGTAGACCAAAAGCACCTCAAAAGCTAGACATCATGCCAAGATCCAAAGAAATTCAGGAACAAATGAGAACAGAAGTAATTGAGATCTATCAGTCTGGTAAAGGTTATAAAGCCATTTCTAAAGCTTTGGGACTCCAGCGAACCACAGTGAGAGCCATTATCCACAAATCGCAAAAAACATGGAACAGTGGTGAACCTTCCCAGGAGTGGCCGGCCGACCAAAATTACCCCAAGAGCGCAGAGACGACTCATCCGAGAGGTCACAAAAGACCCCAGGACAACGTCTAAAGAACTGCAGGCCTCACTTGCCTCAATTAAGGTCAGTGTTCACGACTCCACCATAAGAAAGAGACTGGGCAAAAACGGCCTGCATGGCAGATGTCCAAGACGCAAACCACTGTTAAGCAAAAAGAACATTAGGGCTCGTCTCAATTTTGCTAAGAAACATCTCAATGATTGCCAAGACTTTTGGGAAAATACCTTGTGGACTGATGAGACAAAAGTTGAACTTTTTGGAAGGCAAATGTCCCGTTACATCTGGCGTAAAAGGAACACAGCATTTCAGAAAAAGAACATCATACCAACAGTAAAATATGGTGGTGGTAGTGTGATGGTCTGGGGTTGTTTTGCTGCTTCAGGACCTGGAAGGCTTGCTGTGATAGATGGAACCATGAATTCTACTGTCTACCAAAAAATCCTGAAGGAGAATGTCCGGCCATCTGTTTGTCAACTCAAGCTGAAGCGATCTTGGGTGCTGCAACAGGACAATGACCCAAAACACACCAGCAAATCCACCTCTGAATGGCTGAAGAAAAACAAAATGAAGACTTTGGAGTGGCCTAGTCAAAGTTCTGACCTGAATCCAATTGAGATGCTATGGCATGACCTTAAAAAGGCGGTTCATGCTAGAAAACCCTCAAATAAAGCTGAATTACAACAATTTTGCAAAGATGAGTGGGCCAAAATTCCTCCACAGCGCTGTAAAAGACTCATTGCAAGTTATCGCAAACGCTTGATTGCAGTTATTGCTGCTAAGGGTGGCCCAACCAGTTATTAGGTTCAGGGGGCAATTACTTTTTCACACAGGGCCATGTAGGTTTGGATTTTTTTTTCTCCCTAAATAATAAAAACCACCATTTACAAACTGCATTTTGTGTTTACTTGTGTTATATTTGACTAATGGTTAAATGTGTTTGATGATCAGAAACATTTTGTGTGACAAACATGCAAAAGAATAAGAAATCAGGAAGGGGGCAAATAGTTTTTCACACCACTGTATGTAGCTGTCCTACAAATAGGACACTAGTAGATAACGGGTAATGTAATGAAAACAAACAAAATAATTGAAAACACCGAAACCACCCCTGTTCCCCTTACAGCGACTATACAAATACACAAAGCACAAGCAAAACACACACAGCAAAGTACATGAAAAACGGCAACGGATGAAATGTAATGATGAAGATAGATAGTCCAGAGATCCGCACGTTAAATGGGAATGTAAAGACAGTCTGTTATGGTGTATAAAATCTACATCTTAGTCTGTATTATATTTTGCTCAATCCCAACAAGATGAATGCAGATGTAGGAGGCATTATAATAAAAAAAGGCATATCCTCTTCCCTTACACCTCACTTTTATAACAGTTGTTCACAGCTTAGTGCTAATTTGGTTTTACAGCCTGGGAAAGGAAGACTGAGCCGACACCTCAGGCTATTGGTTACTTTATGGATGGACATTTGGGACGACAATTTGGTTTACAGCCTGAGAAAGACTGACATGGCAATGTTTCAGGCAACATCAAAAAACTTTATTATCTGGGAAAAGATAGATTAAGGAGTTTGAGCAAAATTCATCCATCATATTGACAGCCAGCCAATTCAGGTGCATAGAACATTCATGTGTTGTGAAACCACGGCATGAAACTTTATAATAAATATGACTCATTCGAAAGCAACGTCAGAAGAAGAAGAGGAACAGCGATGATAGAAGAGCGACGTCAGAGAATAAAACAAAGACACGTGTGACCAGTTTTCATCCGATCGTCAGTTAACAGCATTTTCATGAATATTGATTGCTAAATCAAACGACGCCCTGGGACTTTCATCCTTGACATCACTGTAAGCCTTTTTTAAGACTATTTTATCCAGACTTTACTAACAATCTTATTTTCTATTGCTTATTATTGTTCTTTAATAAATAGTAACTTGTTTTCATCTTTCTATGCTTTGTCTTAATGTCTAGAGTGATTGAAGTAATAAGGTAGATTTCTTGGTGCAGCTGGAAGTTTACCATACTCTCTGCGCTGCGAGGTTTATTAAGGCTGAGGGTGAGAGCTCCACTCAATAGTAGGGACAGTACGAGAAGAAGGTATTCTTGGCTGATAAATGGCCTATAGTCAAGGATGCTGAGTCTTTGTATGTTTTAGTATTTTCTTGGAGACCAAAAGTAACATTTAGGTCGGAGATCTATTTAAAACATTGTACGTTGTTCGTGCCGATAATAAATAAGTCTCTTAATGTGCTGAGAGAGTGACAAGTTGTATTATTCTTATAGCACTTGTGTGGTTTTAAGTGCTAAAAGTTAGCCAACAGTGTGTGTATCATTCGTAGGGCACTGTTGTGGTTAGCGTCTAAGTGTGTGTGTATCTATGTATGTGTGTGTTATTATTTAGGGTGCGGGAGTAGACCAATCCAATAACGAACTTGACAAGTTTAAAGGGTAAATAGACGATAACACACAGTCCTACTGGTAGTTCCTGAAGACGGGTGGACAGGTTCAGGAGCGTTCCTTTCCTCACAGGATGGCCATGAATCCACTTTCAGTCTTCATGTACACAGGCAGATGGCAGACAATTCAGTCCTCCACCACGAAACCATCCAGGACAAAACGAATAAGTACAGGTAACCCAACGAAGGCAGACAAACACAAACTTGAAAAACCAATTTACAAAAAAAAAACCCTCTCTTTTGGTCACTTGCCCCCTTTTTGAAAGCCGCGCTGACATCCTTTGAACCCAACAGCCCCTGCACCCTCAGCAGAACACCAATCAGAACCACTGCAGGGGCTGCTGGGAGTTGCAGTTTCAAAACTCAAGTAGCACTACTACAGGATGGTATCGGGGTTAAGCCTTGAGGTTGTGTGCTCAGATCCCACTGCTGACACCATGCGATCACAAGAAAGTCACTTCATCTGCCGGCGCTCCCTTGGGGAAAAACAAAAGAAATGTAACAGATTGGATCTCAGAAGTTTGAAATCTCCTTGGACAAAGGCCTCCGTCCAAATAATAAGTCAACATAGGAAATCTTGGAAGCGATCAAAAACAAGACTAGAAAGAGATGATCTCCCAGAATACATCAGACTTATGCTTTTCAAACCAAATTCTCAAATCTGACCCCTTCCACCTCAGGTGTATCTCATGTCTCCCCACTTTTGTCTAAAGAATTTTAGGAGAAACATCTGTGGCAAAGTTGATTCTCAAATTAAACTTCAAAGAGAATCTTTTTTTAAGTCTCGTCAGCCATTAAAGATCAACCTTTGAGCAGTACAATTTTCTTGCCCGGCGAAGTCCCCACCCTAAAATAAATAATTCACCATCTTTCTGACGGTGTGAATCTCAGCGCCACCATGACCGCTACATTTTTTTTATGATTTGGGCCTTTGTCATGCAGTAGAATGAAGTTACGTCCAATCAGATGCCTCTGTTGTGGTGTGCAAAATCTGCAGATTTTTGTCTACATTTTTTATTATATTTTCCCCAAGACAACACTCAATGAACTTAAATTAAATTTTTTATTATATTTTCCCCAAGCCAACACTTGGTGAACTTAAATATGGGACACCTCAAAGCATCTGTTTTTCCCAAATTATATCTTTCTTTTTAAACAGCTGTTCAAACCAAAAAAAGGAAGACATGGCGATGCCTCAGGCTATCAATTACTTTATAACCTGAGAAAAGGTGGGCATCTGGGACGACAAGTTGCTAAACAGGTTTACATCCCATGCTAGTCGGTCCTAAGCAACATCAAAAACTGTATTTTTTGGGGGACAAAGGACATAATCAAATGATGAAAGAGTCTGAGCAAATTCATCCATCATATTGACAGCCAGCCAATCAGGTGCATGTAGCAAATTACATCTTGCGAAACCCCCCCGGGGTAGAATTTTATAATAAATATGCCTTGTCTGAAGAGCGACATCAGTGGGGGGCGCTAGCCACGTGCAGCCATTCCCATCTGATCGTCAGCAGAGCATCTCGTGAACAACTTCAAGTGCTAAATCACAAGCCGTCCTGGGACATTCATCCTTGACATCTCTTAACTTTTTCTAAAGACTATATAGAGTATATCCAGACTTTACTATCAATCTTATTTTCTATTTGTTCCATTTGGTATTATTATTCATGTAATAAATACCACCCTGCTTTTAACTTTCTATACTTTGTCTTCATATTTAGAGTGATTGAAGTAATAAAGTAGATATCAAGAGCACCATATGAGCCAAGCTGCAAGGTTTATCAGGCTGAGGATGAAGAGCTCTGTCCAGTAATGAAGTAAAACATTCACGGGTTGATAAATGGCCTATAGCTAGGGATGTTGAGCTCTATTATGTATTATTATTATTATTATTATTATTATTATTATGTATGTCTCTCTATTATAAAAAAAAAGACTCATTGGTGATGAGACGTGATCTTTGGAAAAGAGACAGAGAGACACTTCAGAGAGAGACTTCCATGTCCCATGACACGGTCAACTCACGTCATACTGACATCATTTGCAAGCAAGTCTCATGAGACGGTGACCTTTGCATGTCACGCCCTACTTACAACCATTTTCAAACAAGATCACGGTCATCCAACCTCTCAGTTCTTGGACAAAACTTCAAAAACGACTAAGCGAAGAAGAAAGAGCAGCTCTAAAAAAATTGCTAAGTTAAAGATGACACGTCAACGACTAAGTGAAGAAGAAAGAGCAGCTTGTCAAAAAGACACCCAAAAGGATTGGAGAGAAAAGAATGCCCAAAAAATGCAAAAAATAACAATAATAATCTATGAGCAAATTCTAAAAATAAGGAAAGTAAGCAAAGACTAAGTGAAGAAGAAAGGTTGGCGCGATACGCATGCAGTGCAAGTTAAAGCTTATGAAAGTTGTAACATTCAAAAGTATCAAAAAATCAGAGTAAAGATCATGTTAGTGCAAACAAATGGAAATTACTACTTGGTGAAGTAACGGAACAGCAAAAAGAGATCGAATATATGGACATAGGTGATATGTCAGAAGTATGTAGATATTGTAAGGCTTTAAAGTTTAAATCGGAGACTTGTAGATTGTCTAATTCACGTTGCCATCAGGAAAAAGTAGTGTTTCATCCCAACGAAGAGGCGTATCCGCGAGAATTAAAACATCTGTTGTTTGGTGAAAGTGAAATCCACAAACACTACAGGCAAAATATCCAAGTCTACAATAATCTGTTTGCGTTCAGATCATTCAATGCTCAAAACGTAGATTTATAATGGGCTGTATATACGCTATGAGAATCTGTGGTCCCGCAACAATTAAAGCTACGACAAGTTTAATTTCGAGGTGGATATTTAGAATCAAAAGAGTTAATCGATCGGATGTAATAGAAATTCTACAATTCTACAATTCTTCCAATAATGGATATAAATCCATATGTGCAAATGTATCGCACTTTACACGAAATTGATCTGCAAAAACGGACAAAGAAATTTTCTTGGATTTCTATATGAATCCGAAAGATCACCGTTGCATCCTCTAATAAAATCCCTGTGTGCGTCCGTGTGTCTTCTGGTGAAGTGCGCATGCGTGGGGCACAGTGCGATGCGCGATATTACTGTTAGAGAAAGTTATAAGCGTTTTACAGAAATACAAACCAGTATTACTGCGAGAGGAAATTAAAGGTACACAATACAGTGACTCATATTACAGCCACATACAAGCCAGTATTACTGTCAGAGGAGATTAAAGGCATATTACCGACGGGCACGCCTGTATTACCGCCAGAGAAAATTAAAGGTATATTACAGACGTACAAGCCAGCGGACGCACAAGACGGTATTACTGTCACAGAAAATTAAAGACACACAATACACGGCGGCAGCCCACGAAGAACGGTCAGCTCAGCAAGTAAACATCAACAAAAGAAAGGCTGAAAGAAAGAAAAATACGACCAACAAAAAGAATGACGTCAAAGTCCCTTGCCATTTAATATAGACTGTTCCTACTAATGTTTATGCACTACTGTTCTAGCGCCCGTTATTGTAACGGGCTAAATGACTAGTTTATAATAAACCAACATGTGACGAATTGTCAGCAACAATAGTTTCGAAAGACGGAGATATCAAAGACGGAGTTGATATTCGAGTTTATCCAAAAGCACAGCACGATTCGTCGTTTCTGTCTAATAAATCGCCACATTCCGATCCTTTACTCTTTCCTTTGTTTTTCCCGGATGGCGAAACAGGATGCTCGTATAATATGAAACAAACGCATTCTGAAAAATGAAGACCACCCACATAATATTTCGGGTCAAAATGAGCGCACTGTTCCCATGTATTTAACCCACTTCTGTCATCTCAACGTCTATCGTAACGTTACATTATTAATGCGTATCTAAAAGTCAAAGCTAATCGTCTCTTCTTTATTAAATCGAATCATGCAAAACTTAGAACGGAACATATGCAAGGGCTCATTGATCACGTTCAACATTCAAATATCAATAGTTCAGACAAATTCAAAATAGGTAAAGCAGTAAAATTATACCATCACCATATCAAGGTAGTCCAAGAGCATTGCAACAGTTATAGATAGATAGATAGATAGATAGATAGATAGATAGATAGATAGATAGATAGATAGATAGATAGATAGATAGATAGATAGATAGATAGATAGATTATTAATCCCAATGGGAAATTCACATATATCAAGATGCAATGGCATATCTAGAGCTATCGGTCGGCCAAATATATTTATTTCAATGACGTGCAATCCACAATGGCCAGAAATCCGCAGCTTCTTGAGAACAGTGCCACTAGCTACATCGGCTCTGGATATTCCTATGTTTCACATGCTAGCAATAAAGTGATTCAGATTATGATTTTAAGATTTATGTATCTATACATATATAAAAGCCAAATACCACTGACTCACTCATCACGAAATCTCCCGAACTTGGGACTTGAAATTTGAACTGTAGGTTACCCTTGGCCCATAGGTGCTCGCTAAGAAACGGTTTTAAAAATTTTGAGGTCCAAGCGCAAAATATTTTAAAGTTTTTTAGACCCGTTTGTATGTCTGTCCGCTTTTCATGAGTGAACTACTTAACGGATTTATCCATCCATCCATTTCCCAACCCGTTGAATCCAAACACAGGGTCACGGGGGTCTGCTGGAGCCAAGCCCAGCCATCACAGGTCACAAGGCAGGAACCAATCCCGGGCAGGGTGCCAACCCACCTCAGAGCACACACAAACACACCCACATTAGGGACAATTTAGAATCGCCAATCCACCTAACCTGCATGTCTTTGGACTGTGGGAGGAAACCAACGCAGACAGGTGGAGAACATGCAAACTCCACGAGGCGAACCTGGGTCTCCTAACTGCGAGGCAGCAGCGCTACCACTGCGCCACCGTGCCGCCCTTAACGAACTTAGATCGGGTTTTTTTTATATATATATATATAATATGCCTGAACATTTCTGTTGATTTTGCGACTTCTCTCATCTCGCTAAGTATCATAGTTCGCTTGCGGTACCGATTTATTAGCGAAAATCCGAGAGGAGGGGAGGGGGGCGGGGTCCTCCTCATTCACGGGTCTGCCTCGGCGCGTAACCTTAACTCCGCTTAGTTAGCGAATGAGAGAGCTACTTAACGGATTTAGCATTTTTTTTCTAGAATTTGCTTGAACATTCCGGTTGATTTTGCTACTTCTCTCATTGCGCTAAGAATCACAGTTCGCTTGCAGGAGGGAGAAGCGTGACGTCAGGAGTGGGCAGGACCCTCCTCACTGCCCTGTTTCACTACTATGTGGGCGGAGCCGCGGGGGACGGCTAGTACTGTATTATATATATGAATGGAAGTGAAGTCTATGATGCGGTTTGCATATTTGTAGCTCGAGATCCACAAAGGGAGAAAATGACTCCCGTATCTTAAAATAGTTTTTTACTTTTAAGCTTTTGACAACCCGCCAGGTATCATCATCAGAGGAAGATGATTAGACATACAGGAATTAAAGGCACTATACTGCTGTTGCAATTCTAAATTGGCCCTAGTGCGTGCTTGGTGTGTGGGTGTGGATGTGTGTGTCCTGTGGTGGGATTGGTTCCTGCCTTGTGCTCTGTGTTGGCTGGGATTGGCTTCAGCAGACCCCCGTGACCCTGTGTTCGGATTCAGCAGGTTGGAAAATGGATGGATGGATGGATACCACTGTTGAAGGGTGAAGGGTGGTGGAGGGGGGTAAGTAAAGTGGGGTGCAGAAGGTGTTGGTTATGAAGTCTTTTTCATTATTTCGATGTTCAAGCCTGCATATGCTGGGTTCATGTTAACGCCGTTTTCATTAGAGACCCCCACTTCGGCCAGCTCCCTGGCACTCTTAGTTTTGACTCTTTTTCCAATTTTTTCATGTCCTCCATTGTCAGCTGGCCACAATTCTTCAGTTATTTATTGGACAGGTATTTGTGGGGTCCAGGTATGTTCTTCAGTTTCTACTTTGTTTTCTGTGTGTTTATCTTTATACAGTATGTTCTAATTCTGTATTTAGTATAATCTATACTTGTATTTTACTTGAGAATTTTCTTCACAGCACTCTGCGCCTGCGCTCAGTGAAGAGCGGCACACAAACATGACTTGGATCGTATCTGTTAAAAGGAGCTGTAGTGTGTCGGCACCCTGTCCTGTCGTGGGGTGCTTTGTACATCAGCATGGCATTGTTCATAAATGGGTGGCTTCGGACCGCATCATTCAAAGTGGTGCACCAGTATGTGTCCAATTTCATTGGAGTTTTTTTTTTCTGTCCAGCACTTTCACAAACTGGGGGAATACTGGGATGGGTGGATTAGAAAAGCTTGATGATTCAATTTGGAGCACCTACTGTATATAAGAGCATTTGGGCAAGGAGCTGTGCTCTCCGAAGCTTCATCCTGAGATTTGTTTCAATCTCTCAAAGTGTCTGATGGATCCTCCTCATCCTGGAATCCTCACATGACATCTGATAGAAGAGCGCGAGTCTCCTTTGATTAATAATGCAAAGTGTGACAACGTGAAGCAGTGAGGCAGGCGGTTCTGGTGGGCGCTTTGAGATCTGCTGCACTTATTGACTCACCTTTGTATTATTGATCAAAGAAGACACCGGCATAACTCTCCGGTGAATGTTATTAGCAAGAACTGCTAAGAGACTCGTCTGGTGGCTCAGCGGTTATTGAAGATGCCCCTATAGTTCAGGGAGCGGGGTTCAAACACACCTACCAGTTACTGTCTTTTTGTAGCTGGCATGTTCTCCTTTGGTGATGCCATTGTGGGGGAGAGTTGATTCGGGGCATTTGATCGAATTGGAATGTCAGTCAGTCAGTCATTTTCCAACCCGCTATATCCTAACACAGGGTCACAGGGGTCTGCTGGAGCCAATCTCAGCCAGCACAGGGCGCAAGGCAGGAAGAAACCCTGGGCAGGGTGCCAGCCCACTGCAGGGTGCACACACACACACCAAGCACACACCAGGGACAATTTAAGATCGCCAATGCACCTAACCTGCATATATTTGGACTGTGTGAGGAAACCACGGGAGACACGGGGAGAACCTGCAAACTCCACGCAGGGAGGACCCGGGAAGAGAACCTCAGGTCTCCTTACTGAGAGGCAGCAGCGCTACCACTGTGCCACCATGCTGCCCAAATTGGAATGTGACAAAAATAAAACTAACAACATATAGTGCATTATAATATAAATTGTTATAAAAAAATTACATATATGTGCCTCCATTCAGGTGCTAGTCTCTGTCATACCAAGAGATGGTGAGTCACAAACATTAGCACTGCTTTTATGAATCCCATGCCAAGTGGCATATAACAGAGGCATATGCATTGCATCTGTCTTTTATTACTACATATGTGCATTATGAGCCATCTGTTGGGATGGCAAACTCAGTGCATTTTATAACTACAGTGATCCCTCGCTATATCGTGCTTCACCTTTCGCGGCTTCACTCTATCGCGGATTTTATATGTAAGCTTATTTAGAAATATATCACAGATTTTTTGCTGGTTCGCGGGTTTCTGCGGACAATGGGTCTTTTAATTTCTGGTACATGCTTCCTCAGTTGGTTTGCCCAGTTGATTTCATACAAGGGACGCTATTGGCAGATGGCTGAGAAGCTACCCAGCTTACTTTTCTCTCTCTTTCTCTTGCGCTGACTTTCTCTGATCCTGATGTAGGGGGATTGAGCAGGGGGGCTGTTTGCACACCTAGACGATACGGACGCTCGTCTAAAAATGCTGAAAGATTATTTTCACGTTGCTACCTTCTGTGCAGCTGCTTCCTGAAGTGACATGCTGCACGGTGCTTCGCATACTTAAAAGCTCAAAGGGCACGTATTGATTTTTGCTTGAAAAACAAACTCTGTCTCTCTATCTCTTTGTCTGCTCCTGACGGAGGGGGTGTGAGCTGCCGCCTTCAACAGCTTTGTGCCGCGGTGCTTCGCATACTTAAAAGCCAAACAGCCCTATTGATTTGTTTGCTTTTCTCTCTCTCTCTGACAGCCTACGCTCCTGACGCGCACTCCTTTGAAGAGGAAGATATGTTTGCATTCTTTTAATTGTGAGACAGAACTGTCATCTCTGTCTTGTCATGGAGCACAGTTTAAACTTTTGAAAAAGAGACAAATGTTTGTTTGCAGTGTTTGAATAACGTTCCTGTCTCTCTACAACCTCCTGTGTTTCTGCGCAAATCTGTGACCCAAGCATGACAATATAAAAATAACCATATAAACATATGGTTTCTACTTCGCGGATTTTCTTATTTCGCGGGTGGCTCTGGAACGCAACCCCCGCAATGGAGGAGGGATTACTGTATATGCATTACAAAATGCATTCCAACAGATGGTGCACTGCAAGCATTAACACTGTAGTCTACATTGATTAAATAGATTTTGACCAATCTTAGATGGGTAGCACATCTAGCATATATATATATATATATATATATATGCCTCCACGCTTAGAGGACCAGGGGAGCATGCATGGCAAGTACGTTACCTCCCCCGAGACGTTAGATGGCAACCTCCATGGGTTGTACTGGTGCCTTGGACTCCCCCAGGGCTTCATGGGAGTTGAAGTTTGGTGCAGCCCTGTTGGAATTCACAGACACCGCCAGGGGGTGCTGCAGCTGGAATTGCTGAACCCTTATGGGCAGTCCTTCTGCCACACCCAGAAGAGCTGCCAGAAATGAAGTAATCAAGCACCAGGAGCACTTCCAGGTGTAATATAAAAGGAGCCAGCAGCCACTACTCTGGAAGCCAGAGTCGGGATGAAGCTTACGGAGGAGGAGTGGAGGAAGAATAAGAGATATAAAAATATTGTGTGGAGTTGTGCTTGTGGGGACTGTGTTGTGCCTGTGGGAATGGGGAAGGTGGTGCCCACAGGAAAAGAAATAGAAATTAAACATTTATTTGTTTTATTAGTGTGCCTCCCATGTCTGTCTGTGTTAGGTTGGCTCCCATATAGCGCCTTACAGTCACTATATATATATATATATATATATATGTGTGTGTGTGTTTGTGCATATATATATATATATATATATATATATAAGTATGAAGAGAAGACGGTACCTATAGAGGCTGACAATAACCAAATGCCACATCTTACATGACGGGATGCCTACCAGGCTAGTGTAAAAGCAGGGCATCTTTGATTACATAAGAGGTAGATATGTTAATTGTATTGTTTATGTGGATATATATATATATATATATATATATATATATATATATAATATTACAATCTGGCCCTGGTCAAAGTCCCTCAGATCCTTACACTTGGCCGCTTTTCCTGCTTCTAACTCATCCTCTTCAAGAAGTGTCTGTCCACTTACTGCCTAAGATATCCCACCTCTTGACCGGTGCCATCTTAACGAGATCATCAATGGTGTTCACGCCACCCGTCGGCATATACAGTGAAGTGAGGAGGCATGGAGACAATATCTACGTACAAGCACAGAGGGAGACGGCTTAGCATACAAAAGGAAAGTGAGAGGATGCTAAGGAGATTATGAAAAAATAAACAAACAAATAAGTGCCAGAAAGAATATGCTAAGAAGATTGAGAAAAATAATTTTGAAAATCAAAACCAGTTCTGGAATAAAGTCAAAAGGTTAAAGGGATTTCAAACCGAGAAAGTGAAAAGCATTAAAAACCTCAAACTGGGAGCTGCTTAAAACACGGAGAACAATGAGGGGAGAAGAACGACATGAAGATCCATTAGAACAGAAGAGGATGAATAGAATGAAGTGGACAAGAATGGAGGAATAACGGAAGAAGAAGAAATAACAAATTTCATCCCTCCATGGATATGCCTCCCCTGAGTGCACTGACCCATCACCAAACTGGTCATACTGAACGATGTTACAGGCAGCATAATGTTCTCCACAGCTTCTCCAGACCCTTTCACGTCTGTCACATGTGCTCAGGGTGAACCTGCTCTGTCATCTGTGAAAGGCACAGGGTGCCAGTGGTGGACCTGCCAATTCTGGTATTCTATGGCAAATGCCAATCGAGCTCCATGGTGCCCACTAGAGGACGTCAGGCCCTCAGGCCCCCCTCATGAAGTCTGTTTCTGATTGTTTGGTCAGAGACATTCACACCAGTGGCCTGCATGCTGGAGGTCATTTTGTAGGCTCTGCCAGTGCTCATCCTATTCCTCCTTACCCAAAGGAGCAGATACCGGTGGGTCCTGCTGATGGGTTAAGGACCTTCTACGAGGGGCCCTGTCCAGCTCTCCTCGAGTAACTGCCTGTCTCCTGGAATCTCCTCCATGCCCTTGAGACTGTGCTGGGAGACACAGCAAACCTTCTGGCAATGAGACATATTGATGTACCTGCCATCCTGGAGAAGTTGGACTGCCTGTGCCACTTCTGTAGGGTCCAGGTATGGCCTCACGCTACCAGTAGTGACAATGACCGTAGCCAAATGCAAAACGAGTGACAAAACAGATGAGGAGGGAAAAATGTCAGTGGCCTCCCTCCACCTGTAAAACCATTCATTCCTGTTTTGGGGGTCGTCTCATTGTTGCCCCTCTAGTGCCCCTGCTGTTCATTTCATTAAACTGATTAACAAGCCCCTCTGCTACTTAACTGACCAGATCAACAGCCCAAGAGTGTCACTGACTTGATGCCGTACTCTCATTCAGAAGTGCTCCTTTCATTTTTTTGAGCAGTACATTATATTAAATTAATTTCAGACCCCTTTATCAAGTTTGGGGTTTTCAGGAATCACTGCGCAGAAGTGAGTGCAAGATGGGAGCCAAACAAGGGCGCGACTCCAGTTCGTCATAAGGTATACCCTCACAGTTATTCATAACAGGACAGTTTCGAATTGGCAATTAGCCTCGCAAGCAAGTATTTCGAATTCATGAAACACAGGACAGAAATCAACATTGGTAAGTAGACAACATGCAGTGTCCAGGAGATATCCATTGTCCATAACACAGGTAAATGCTGAAGAGTGAATGAGGCTGCAGGGGGCACCATTCCCTGTTTAACATTAAGACATTCTCTATATATGCAAGATACTGAGAAATTAATTTGCGTATTTATTTCTAGTAGTGGGAGGCTGAGCTTTAAGTCACAGGGCCCTGAAGCTGTGATATGGTCTGCCTACTACCATAAGAGGTCCTCCTTCTGTCTCAGCTTTGAAATCAGGCTGAAGACTTCAGTTTAGCACACCCTGACTAGAGCTGTTGATTATCTGTGCATACTACATCTCTGTTGTTAGTCATTAGTACTACAATATAGGTAATATGATATTTATAAACTCTTAGTAATGCTTGCCTGCTCTGTTTCTCTTTTCGGTATCCTCATGTGGCACTTGGTACCACTGCTCTACTGCCAAGTTGTTTGCTTGCCTATTGAAAAAGTCATCTCAGATAAAGGAGCACAGGAGTCATCGGGTAGGAGGGTCCTTTGATCGGATTGGTCAGTCAGGCATTGACTCCTGTGGTAGGAAACCGACGCAGACACGGGAAGAACATGCAAACTCCACGCAGAGAGGACCCAGGAAACGAACCCAGGTCTCTTTACTGCGAGGCAGCAGCGCTACCACTGCGCCACCGTGCTGCCCTAATTGGAATGTGACAAAAATAAAACTAACAACATATAGTGCATTATAATATAAATTGTTATAAAAAATTACATATACGTGCCTCCATTCAGGTGCTATGTCTGTGTCATACCAACAGATGGTGCGTCACAAACATTAACACTGCTTTTATGAATCCCATGCCAAGTGGCATATAACAGAGGCGTATGCATTGCATTTGTCTTTTCAATTGATGGCACAACACAGAAGTTTGCTGTAATGCATTTTATTACTAAAATGTGCAATATGAGCCATCTGTTGGAATGGCAAACTCAGTGCATTTAATAACTGACCAGAGCTGCTGATTATCTGTGCATACTGCATCTCTGTTGTTAGTCATTAGTACTACAATATAGGTAATATGAAATTTATAAACTCTTATTAATGTTTGCCTGCTCTGTTACTCTTCTTGGTATCCTCATGTGGCACTTGGTGCCACTGCCCTACTGCCAAGTTGTTTGCGTGCCTATTGAAAAGTCATCTCAGATAAAGGAGCACGGGAGTCATCGGGTTGAAGGGTCCTTTGATCTGATTGGTCAGTCAGGCACTGACTCAACTATAGGATAGCCAATAGGGGGAGGCGGTAGGGGGAGGAAACTGAGCACCCAGAGGAAACCCATGCAGACACAGGGAGAACATGCAAACTCCACACAGGGAGAACCCGGGAAGCAAACCCAGGTCTCCTTACTGTGAGGCAGTAGCACTACCACTGCGCCTCCGTGCTGCCCTAATTGGAATGTGACAAAAATACAACTAAAAACATATAGTGCATTATAATATAAATTGTTATAAAAAATTACATATATGTGCCTCTATTCAGGTGCTATGTCTCTGTCATACCAACAGAGGGTACGTCACAAACATTGACACTGCTTTTGTGAATCCCATGCCAAGTGGCATATAGCAGAGGCATATGCATTGCATTTGTCTTTTATTACTACATATGAGCATTATGAGCCATCTGTTGGAATGGCAAACTCAGTGCATTTTATAACTTTATACATTACACAATGCATTCCAACAGATGGTGCACTGCAAGCATTAACACTGTAGTCTACATTGATTAAATAGATTTTGACCAATCTTAGTTTGCTGTAATGCATTTTATTACTAAAAATGTGCATTATGAGCCATTTGTTGGAATGGCATACTCAGTGCATTTTATAACTGACCAGAGCTGCTGATTATTAGTGGGATGCTGAGCTTTAAGTCACAGGGCCCCGAAGCTGTGATATGGCCTGTCTGCTACCATAAGAAGTCCTCCTTCAGCCTCAGCTGAAGACTTCAGTTTAGCACACCCTGACTAGAGCTGCTGATTATCTTTGCATACTGCATCTCTGTTGTTAGTCATTAGTACTACAATATAGATAATATGATATTTATAAACTGTTATTAACACTTGCCTGCTCTTTTTCTCTTCTCGGTATCCTCATGTGGCACTTGGTGCCACTGCCCTATTGCCAAGTTGTTTGCGTGCCTATTGAAAAGTCATCTCAGATAAAGGAGCACAGGAGTCATCAGGTAGGAGGGTCCTTTGATCTGGTTGGTCAGTCTGGCATTGACTCAACTGTAGGATGGCCAATAGGGGGAGGCGGTTTGTTGGCCGAGGTCTCCAGGTCTGTGTCTGGCTCGTCTGACTCCTTTTGTCATGTCTGTCGAGGTTTTACAATAAGCTGATGGACAGACATTGCTGTTTTTATGTTAATTAGATTCTACCTCGTGTTTGATGTATTTGAACAAACCCAAATCCTCATAAGTGACAGTTCTTTATTTATTGAGTGGTGTCATCTACTCTTGTGCCTCACCTTGAGAGATGTCACGGTGGTCTGCACCTGCACTTGGTGAGGTGGGTTGTGAAGAACAAAGTCATTTGTACTGATGTGTACGATAGATTGGCCGTCCAGCTCGATGTAGAGGATAACTTGTGTTCTGTTTGGTGTGTTGTATTTACCCCATTCTTTGGCACCCATTGTGCACCCAACCTACCTGGATGGGGGTCTCTCTCTCTCTCTAATTCTCTGAATTGCCTTTCCCAAGATCTTGCGTTTTAAAATTGCGTTATCACCTGCCTAACAAATGCTAGCGTCAGTTTCATCAAACTGCATGAGAATTGACAACTTCACCAGTAGAGGGCAGTGTTAGGGCATTCCTGCCCAAGTCACAGTGTGCCAGCAATTTGTGACTGCATCAGGTGGCATGGCAGAGACGCGCTCCGACAAGTATTTATTTCATCAGAATGTATTACAGCAATTGGGGACGGCATAAGCTTTTTTTTTCTTTTTTTAAGTTCAGCATGTACCTGCTGTTAAATTAATTTAAAGGTTTCCTCCTCCTGAGGCGATGCCAACAGATGCCCTTCTAATGCTAACCTTCTCGCCGTGTGAACCTGCAGCAGGAAACAGGCGTGTAATACGTGCAGAGAAGCCGGCCTTTGACATTTTACGAAAAACGCCTTTGGTTATTTAACTGCTGTTTTCGATGAGCTCCCAAGGACACGAGCTATTAATAAAAGGAGCATATGCTGCCCGGCTTCTCTCGGGACTGCTGCACTCAAAAGGGCAGGTGCCCTGCATTCTGCCAGTTGTTCACGTGAAGTGCTGACGCAGGGACTGTAGCTACCTCTGCGGGTTGTTACACACTGACACGGAAGGAGAAAGTCATTTTAAAGCGATAAGAATGGAAGCCGTGGATCTCCTGTCATAAAAATTTGTCCTCATCCTGATTGGGCTTTTCATTGCCATCCCATAAGCAATCAATTAAAGACTCTGCTGTTTGAACCCAATGCATCCGTCTCCATCTCTCCCTTTAGAAATGAGTGGATTGTTATCTGCAAGCCATAGGGATG
Organism: Erpetoichthys calabaricus; assembly: GCF_900747795.2. Lineage (NCBI taxonomy): Eukaryota > Metazoa > Chordata > Cladistia > Polypteriformes > Polypteridae > Erpetoichthys > Erpetoichthys calabaricus. Next base: position 17,933,849 of record NC_041396.2, on the reverse strand, counting down.
TTCAATAACCAGCTGTATTGACAACCAGTTAGTGCAAGGCACTATATACCATGGATTCAGCAAGCATTCAGACCCCTTCACTTTCTGCTCACTTTATTATCTTGTAGATTTAATTTGAAATGAAAAAAACTGCCATTTTTTACCCATCAATCTACACTCAATCACCTAAAATGACAAAATGAAAACATGTTTAAAGAAAACTAAAATCTCTCATTTTGTTAATAGTCAGACCTTTAATTCTGTATTTTGTAGAAGCCCCTTTGGCTGCAATTCCAGCATTGACTCTTCCTGGTAAGTCTCTACGAGCTTTGCAAACCTGAATTTAGCCAGTTTAGCCCATTCTTCCTGGCAGATTCTCTCGGGCACTTTTAGTTCATATAGAAAGTATCTGTCAAATGTCATCTTCAGGTATCTCCACAGATGCTCTGTGGGGTCTCAGTCTGGGCTTTGGTGGGGCCACTCAAGGACACTCAGCAACTTGTCCTGAAGCCACTCGAGCGTTGTCTCAGCTGTATGCTTCTGGTCACTGGACTGATGGCAGCTGAAACGTCACCTCAGCACTCTGCAGTGGGTTCTCTTAAAGGACCTCTCTGTATTTGTCCACATTCATCCTCCCTTTAATTCTGAGCAGTCTCCCTGTTCCTTGGAGTATCTCCTCATCAGGATGCTGCCAGCTTCTTGGTGGTCTGTGAAGACACTTGCATGGAAAAAAGTGAGCTACAAACAGCAAACAAGTTGAGAAAAATCCAGCTTTGTATTTTCACATGTCTTTAACTTAGCATTGGCTACCATCAAGCCTCTTGACCACAAACAACTGACTGAAGTAGAACTGTCATCCTTACGAGAGGTCCTCTCATTTCAGAAGATCATTCTGGAAGGTCTGCTAGAATGACCACTGGGCTCTTGGTCACCTCCCTGACCGAGGCCCTTCTTACTCAGTTACTCAGTTTACTGGGACAGTCAGGTCTCATAGGAGTCCTGGTGTTTCCAAAGTTCAACCATTATACAATTATTGGGACCACCGTTCATCTGGGTACACTCACACCTATCTATCTATCTATCTATCTATCTATCTATCTATCTATCTATCTATCTATCTATCTATCTATCTATCTATCTATCTATCTATCTATCTATCTATCTATGATATAGTGCCTTTCATATCTATCTATCTATCTATCTATCTATCTATCTATCTATCTATCTATCTATCTATCTATCTATCTATCTATCTATCTATCTATCTATCTATCATATAGAGCCTTTCATATCTATCTATCTATCTATCTATCTATCTATCTATCTATCTATCTATCTATCTATCTATCTATCTATCTATCTATCTATCTATCTATGTATGATATAGTGCCTTTCATATCTATCTATCTGATCCCGCCTACCATACTACAATCTATCTATCTATCTATCTATCTATCTATCTATCTATCTATCTATCTATCTATCTATCTATCTATCTATCTATCTATCTATCTATCTATCTATCTATCTATCTATCTATCTATCTATCATATAGAGCCTTTCATATCTATCTATCTATCTATCTATCTATCTATCTATCTATCTATCTATCTATCTATCTATCTATCTATCTATCTATCTGTCTGTCTGTCTGTCTGTCTGTCTGTCTGTCTGTCTGTCTGTCTGTCTATCTATCTCTTTCTCTCTGTGACAGACTGGCTCTCGACTTGAGCCCTCAGAGCTGCACCCTCCTTTGTCCCTCTTGTCCCAGACTTGGACCTTTTGTGACGTCACTAATGTTTTAAGGTGTTTGAGCTGCTGCCTCACTGACTTCTGCTCCTGCTTCTTTGACTCAGTGAAGTTTCTGTTTTTTCTAGCACTGACTTTTTTATTTCTTCTGAATTCCTTTTCTGGTTTCCCCCCCCCGATCCCCAGAGACCCTCTGAATCACATTAAAAATGACGTTGTGTCGTATCTGATGGTCTGGTGTGTCCCCATTCATAGGATGTCCCTGACCTCTAGTTCACTTCCAGTTTTTGTCCAACGCCAAGTCCTGATGATTTTCTCCGTTAATTCCCCTCTAATGATTTTTCATTTGTTTTATTAGCTCAGCTCAGTATTTAGGGGCTTAAGGGCAGCTGGCACAGATGAACTGGGATCAAGTAAATCAAAGGGATTAAGCGCATTTTTCTTTCTGGTTACACAATTCACCTAATAATTAAATAACACACTGACTGGCCTGTAATCTGCACTGAGGGGCTGAGATTGTGTGACGGCAGCCTGTGTTACGATGTTAATCGCCGCTGCCTTTTATCACCAGGCCTGAACCCATCATGCCCCCCCCCCCCCCCCCCTCTCATCTCGTTCGACTGCACACTCATGTCTGGCCAATTTGGAGTAACCAGGCTGCCTCTGAGTCACCCAGCGTGACCACATGAAGATCAAGCGGCCAGCACAGAGACCAGTGCCCACACCCAATGCCAAACCCAACCACCAAACCTTATTGATTTATTTCCTTTTAGCAATGTTGACAAGTTCATAACGGTGGCAAGTAAGTCTTTGGATTGTGGCAGGCTCCAAAACTTTCTTTCAGAATTGCTGGTAGAAGTGACTCAATTCCACATTTTGGCTCCTTATCTCAATTTTGGTCAAATTGTCATCTTTCTGCTGAATGGCGAAAAATGGAACAGCAGGGTGAGGATCTTGTTGTTTGACGTCTCCAGGGCTTCAACACCATACAGCCCAAACTACTAGTGGAGAAACTCCAATCAGTATGGGGTGAATCTGCCATGGTGTCCCATGGATAGTGGACCACCTAACTGGGAGAGCTCACCTTTGTGAGGCTTAAGAACTTTGTATTGGAGAAACTGTACAGCGGTGGCCAAAGGTTTGAAGAATGACCCAAGTGTTGGTTTTCACCAAGTTTGCTGCTTCATTGTTTTTACATCTTTTTGTCAGATGTTTCAATGGTGTACTGAAGTAGAATGACAAGCAGTTCAGAAGTTTCAAAGGCTTTTATTGACAGTGACATGAAGTTTATGTATAGAGTCCATATTTGCAGTGTTAGCCCTTCTCTCTTTTTCAAGACCTCTGCAATTCACCCTGTCAGGCTGGCAATCAACTTCTGGGCCCAATCCTGACTGATGGCAGCCCTTCTTCTTTTTCTTCTCTGCACATGTCCAAACCAAAGTAAATTCGCCTCTCTGACTTTGTCTCCAAACCATCCCACCTGAGCTGATCCTCTGATGTCCTCATTTCTAATCCTGTCCATCCTCGTCACTCCCAGTGCAAATCTTAGCATCTTTAACTCTGCCACCTCCAGCTCTGTCTCCTGCTTTCTGGTCAGTGCCACCGTCTCCAACCCATATAACATAGCTGGTCTCACTACCGTCCTGTAGACCTTCCCTTTCACTCTTGCTGATACCCGTCTGTCACAGATCACTCCTGACACTCTTCTCCACACACTCCACCCTGCCTGCACTCTCTTCTTCACCTCTCTTCCACAATCCCCATTACTCTGTACTGTTGATCCCAAGTATTTAAACTCATCCACCTTCGCCAACTCTACTCCCTCATCCTCACCATTCCACTGACCTCCCTCTCATTCACACACATGTATTCTGTCTTGGTGGTCCTACTGACCTTCATTCCTCTTCTCTCTAGAGAAGATCTCCACCTCTCCAGGGTCTCCTCAACCTGCTCCCTACTCTCGCTACAGATCACAATGTCATCAGCAAACATCACAGTCCACAGGGACTCCTGTCTAATCTCGTCTGTCAACCTGTCCTTCACCATTACAAATAAGAAAGGGCTCAGAGCCGATCCCTGATGTAATCCCACCTCTCACTCCCACCGCAGACCTCACCACGGTCACACTTCCCTCGTACATATCCTGTACAACTCTTACGTACTTCTCTGCCACTCCCGACTTCCTCATACAATACCACAGCTCCTCTCAGTCACCCTGTCATACGTTTTCTCCAGGTCCACAAAGACGCAATGCAACTCCTTCTGGCCTTCTCTAAACTTCTCCATCAACATCCTCAGAGCAAACATCCCCGTTACTCTGTACTGTTGGTCTCAAGTATTTACACTCATCCACCTTCACCAACTCTACTCTCCTCATCCTCACCATTCCACTGACCTCCCTCTCATTCACACACATGTATTCTGTCTTGTTTTATATAACTATACTAAAATTAATATCTATCTATCTATCTATCTATCTATCTATCTATCTATCTATCTATCTATCTATCTATCTATCTATCTATCTATCTATCTATCTATCTATCTATCTATCTATCTATCTATCTATCTATCTATCTGTCATATACTGCCTTTCATTATCTATCTGTCTATCTATCTATTATATAGTGTCTTTCAAATCTTTCTATTGTGGTGGGCAACCGGGTCCATTACTCAGCCGGGACGCCCCTTCTACGTATGTTCCGGTGGAGCAGCCATGGGCTCCTCAGTACCTCCCCCCGGGACACTTGGTGGCAGCCTCCCTGGCTGACGATGGTGCCTCAGTTTCCCGCAGGGTTTCATGGGAGATGAAGTTCTCCACAACTCTGTGGGGATCTGGGGTGGCCACCAGGGGGTGTTGCATGGATCCCGGAGCCAACTTGGACAACTCTACAGCCCCACCCGAAAGTGCAATCAGGAACAGGTGATCAAGCACCTGGAGCACTTCTAGGTAGGCTATTAAAAGGACTGGCAACCGCCACTCAGCGCCAGAATCGGGAGGAAGAGGACGAGGTTGCCTGGGAGGAGTGGTGGTGATTTGTGCTGTGCTTAGTACTTGGGATTGTGTTGTGGCTGGGGGGTTCACGGAAAAGATGTGCCCTCCAGCTGAATAAAGAAATAAAGCCTTTGTGTTTTTACATGTGCCTCTGTGTCAGTCTGTGCCGGGTCTATTATATACTGCATTTCATTATCTATCTATCTATCTATCTATCTATCTATCTATCTATCTATCTATCTATCTATCTATCTATCTATCTATCTATCTATCTATCTATCTATCTATCTATCTATCTATCTATCTATCTATCTATCTATCTATCTATCTATCTATCTATCCTGCCAACTATACTAAAATCAAAATCTATCTATTATATAGTACCTTTCAAATCTATCTATCTATTATATAGTGCCTTTCATTATCTATCTATCTATCTATCTATCTATCTATCTATCTATCTATCTATCTATCTATCTATCTATCTATCTATCTATCTATCTATCTATCTATCTATCTATCTATCTATCATATAGTGTGTTTCACATCCATATATGTATTTTATAGTACCTCTTCCTCTCTCTGCCTCTCTATTATATAGTGCCTTTCCCATCTATGTGTCTATTATACTGTATCGTACACATCACATTTATGTATGTATTTCATATTAAGAGCCGTATATCTTCAATTTCAAGTCCACATATACTCTATATGGCTTCTGCCTCAAAGCTTCAGGGCTCTGGGTTCAAATGCAAGTGCTGTCTGATTAGAGTTTTCATGCTCTCCCCGTGTCATTGTGACTTTTTCTCAACTGTTTTTCTTCACACGTCATGTTAGTTTAATATCGAAAACTGAGTAAGCGTGTGTGTGTGTGTGTGTGTGTGTGTGTTTGTGTGAGGAGTGTGCTCTGCTAATTAAAGTCGTGCTCAGCCCGGGGGTTGATTCCTGCTCTAACGGTGAGTCCCCCCATTAGGGGTTGGTTAATGGATAAACGGTCAGAGAACATATTGTATACGATGGCACCGTCTTGGCGTGATCTCCCACTGTATGCCCACTCCGGGTCCCTCTCACATCTCTATGATGCCTAAATTGGCCCTTTGTGATCCTCAGTTGTGTCTATAAAGAGGACTGCAGCTACTCCCCCTCCCCACTCCCCCCCAGCCCCTAAGCTTTGAAGCACAGTCGCAGACCCCCTGTGATTCTGTACTGGGATGTGGAGCTTGAAAAATGAAGGAAGGAATGAAAATTTGAATGAACAAATGAATGAAAAGCTGTTTGTCTTGTGGCAGGACTGACCACCCAGTGCTGATTTTTTTTTTCTTCCCACTCATTCACCTTTTCACACAAATGCCCACCCAATTTTGTCCCCCCCCCCTCACATGCACACAGCGCTATTAAATGAAGTGAAAATGTAAATATAATTTTCTGAGGATTTAACTCGGCTCTGCCAATAAATGGAGCTGAAGAGAGAATTTCTGGAAGCCCAGGCAGAGAAGATAAGGTCAGCGGGGTCTGACAGGAATTTTTACATTTTCCATTTGATATGTACACTGACAGTTCTTGGGCTTATCTTTAAATAATAAATCACTTCTAAAATGCCTTTACTTTGGAAAAAGGGCCGGAGGAGAGCTGAGCTGTGAAAGAGATTACATTTTAATTTGTAGAGGGGGAAAAAAAAAATAATTACACGAGAATCACATTAGGAACAAGGTCTGTGATTCGCAGGGCTGAAGCGAAGCCTGTTAGACTAAAAGCGGCGTGACAGATGTGTGTGGTGGGCTGCGCTGGAGAGGGGGGGGGGGGGGGTAATGCATGGAGACAAACTGGTCAATAGCGCGCCCCTAAGCGACTCCATTTTATTTGCTCCTTTGCATTATGTTGACCATTTAAACATTCTGTAAAGTTCACTCTCTCCTTGCAAATGGGTGAAACTGCAAGTCAAAGGTCTACCAGCAGGGGGCGCCTTATCTTTCTTTAAAAATGCTTAGCTCTTTCTGCAATGTAGCTGACATTTGGAGGTGGGAGTAGCTGCAGCCCACCATCCCTAGAAGGTTCAAGGTTCGAGGCTCCATTATTTAGTTGTGTTTACACAAGAAAACATGAAATTTGCCTTCTCAGCTGCATCGAATAACAAGACAGAAAGAAATGAAACAAAACAAATTGAGACAAGACAGGTTAAGGTGTGGCAGTCTGATAAAATAGTTATGGGATGCATATCAAACCTTAATCATTTTCTTCCATATATCTTATGTCACACACATGTGCTTGAAGGAAGGTAACTCCACGCCAGACCAGGGGTGGCGCTGTGCACTGATCCGCTCTCTCTTTCCACTGCAGACCTGTTATGGGAAATTTCCACCTGGCCTCCATGACATCACTTCCGTTCACAAGCCCCAATGACAGCACATCCTGTCCAGATGATGTCACTTCCGGCCCAGATAATGTCATGTTTCAGTCACCCCCCCCACCACATCCCCCAATGACATCACTTCCAGTCCAGATGACACCACTTTCAGTCATGCCCCTGATGACGTCACTTCTGGTCATGAACCCCAATAAAGTCACTTCAGGCCAAGGTGACGGCACTTGTGGTCACGAGCCCGATGATGTCACTTCCGGTCCAGATGACATCACTTTCAGTCATGCCCCCTTCATTATGTCACTTCTGGTCATGAGACGACATCACTTCTGCTCCAAACAACACCACTTCCAGTCACAAGCGAAATGACGTCACGTCCGGTCCAGATGATTGCCACTTCCGGTCGTAAGCCCAATGATGTCACTTCTGGCCCAGGTGACAGCACATTCAGTCACAAGCCCTGATGATGTAACTTTTGGTCCAGACACTGTCACTTGATGTCACGCACCCCAATATCATCACTTTCAGCCACGAGCCCAATGATGTCACTTCAGGTACAGACAACGTCACTTATGGTCTAGACAGCAGCACTTCCAGTCACAAGCCCGATAACATTACTTCCAGTCTAGATGACGGAACTTCTGGTCTGCACAACGCCACTTCCGGCCATGAGCCCGATGCCTTCATTTCTGGTCCAGGTGACAGCACTTTCGGTCACAAGCCCCGATGATGTGACTTTCGGTCCAGATGATGTCACTTGAGGTCACAAGCCCCGATGACATCACTTCCAGTCACGAGCCCAATGACATCACTTCCGGTCTGCACAACTCCACTTCCGGCCACAAGCGCAATGATGTCACTTCAGGTACAGACGACGTCACTTATGGTGATGAACCCAAGGATGTCACTTCCAGTCCAGACAGCAGCACTTCCAGTCACAAGCCCGATAACATTACTTCCAGTCTAGATGATGCCACTTCTGGTCTGCACAACACCACTTCTGGCCATGATCCCGATGCCTTCACTTCTGGTCCAGACGATGTCGCTTGCCGGTCATGAGCCCTGATGACGTCACTTCCTGGTCATGAGCCCTGATGACATCACTTCCTGGTCATGAGCCCTGATGATGTCACTTCTGGTCCAGACGGTGTCGCTTGCCAGTCATGAGCCCTGATGATGCCACTTCCTGGTCATGAGCCCTGATGATGTCACTTCTGGTCCAGACGGTGTCGCTTGCAGGTCATGAGCCCTGATGACGTCACTTCCTGGTCATGAGCCCTGATGATGTCACTTCTGGTCCAGATGATGTCGCTTGCCAGTCATGAGCCCTGACAATGTCACTTCCTGGTCATGAGCCCTGATGATGTCACTTCTGGTCCAGACGATGTCGCTTGCAGGTCATGAGCCCTGATGACGTCACTTCCTGGTCATGAGCCCTGATGACATCACTTCCTGTTCATGAGCCCTGATGATGTCACTTCTGATCCAGACAATGTCGCTTGCCAGTCATGAGCCCTGATGATGCCACTTCCTGGTCATGAACCCTGATGATGTCACTTCTGGTCCAGACGATGTCGCTTGCCGGTCATGAGCCATGACAATGTCACTTCCTGGTCATGAGCCCTGATGATGTCACTTCTGGTCCAGACGGTGTCGCTTGCAGGTCATGAGCCCTGATGATGTCACTTCCTGGTCATGAGCCCTGATGACGTCACTTCTGGTCCAGATGATGTCGCTTGCAGGTCATGAGCCCTGATGACGTCACTTCCTGGTCATGAGCCCTGATGACCTCCTTTCCTCTACCGCACTTTTAAACCCCAATCTCCATCTTAACTTCCCCAGTCATTTCTATTTTGGACTACCATCATTTTGCAGCCAGGATCAGTTATATGCGAGGCTGCCCCAAGCCTTTCCTGTCTCAGCTTTGTCACTTATCAAGACGTCGTATGGCACAAGGAAGAAAGGAATCTCTAGAGCGATTGGTGTGGCTTTTCAAAGTGACCCTCCATCCTGCGTTCTCCATGTAATGTCTGTCGGTCGTCAGCTGAGATGATTTCCAGTTTCTTTAGCATTGTCCTCTGACACCCACTTGCCAGATCACCTCCATCAGTCCCAGTAACTTCAGCTGCAGCCTTAAGAATCTGCTGGAGCTCTCAGACCACTAAAGAAGGCGATGAAACTGAAGGTGATAACAGAGTGGACCAGACTGTGCTAAAAGGACAACACAAGATCCATGGCTACTGGATATAGTTTGAGTTTACCGAGGAGAAGCAAACGCTGACTGCAGCTAGAGAATATTTTTATTTTGTTTTTGCACCCCAGTTAAGATTGTTGTCTAAGTGACAACAACAACATTTATTTCTAGAGCATATTTTCATACAAATGAGGCTCAAAGTGCTTTACAAGATGAAGAAAGAGAAATATAAAAATAAAATTAGGCAATGATAATTAACATAGAATAAAAGTAAGGTCCAATGGCCAGGGAGGGACAGAAAAAACAAAAAAAAATCTGCAGGGGTCTCAAGACCACCCAGCCCCCCCACTGGGCATTCTACCTAAAATAAGTGATCTCAATCAGTCCTCAGGGTTTACAGACTTCACGAGGAAGAATTAGATGATGATGATGATGATGATGGTCATCTGGCCTTCCATCCATCAATGTATGGACTGCAGGGAGCCCTGATCAAGTGGTGGGGGCGCACAGAAAACCAGAAAAAGAACAGCAGAGAATGTAAGGGTGAGTAGGGATTGTGGTAAAAACGATAATTCAGTTCATATACAGAATATTGGGGTTACACTAAAATGAAGCTATGAGAAAGCCAAGTTACAATAATAGGGCTTTTAGTTTCGTTTTTTTAAAGTGATCCACCGTATGTAGGAACAGCATGGTGCTTTGATCAGGTGGTGGTGGCGCAGATCGTCACCACAGAAAACTGGAAAAAGAACAGCAGAGAAAGTAGGGGTTAGATAGATAGATAGATAGATAGATAGATAGATAGATAGATAGATAGATAGATAGATAGATAGATAGATAGATAGATAGATAGATAGATAGATATGAAGGGCACTATATGATAGATAGAAAGATAGATAGATAGATGAAAGGCACTATATGATAGATAGATAGATAGATAGATAGATAGATAGATAGATAGATAGATAGATAGATAGATAGATAGATAGATGAAAGGCACTATATGATAGATAGATAGATAGATAGATAGATAGATAGATAGATAGATAGATAGATAGATAGATAGATAGATAGATAGATAGATGAAAGGCACTATATGATAGATAGATAGATAGATAGATAGATAGATAGATAGATAGATAGATAGATAGATAGATAGATAGATAGATAGATAGATAGATAGATAGATAGATAGATGCTTTATTAATCCCAAGGGGAAATTCACATTCACTATCAGGGTTAGTAAGGATTGTGGAGATGTGATGAAAATGATAATTAAACACTGTGGAACGAGCCCAGGACACAGACAGGAGGACATGTTTCGAACACTACCACACGTTTATTTACAGTTTCTATTTACTATTAAAGTGCACACACACACACCCCCAAACTCCCCCAAAGTCCAGGACAACGCCACACTATGCCTCACTCTTCAGTCCGCCTCCTTCTCTTCCCTCCAGACCTCGTCTTTCTCCTCACCCGACTCCAGCCTTGAATGAAGGGAGGCGGCCCCTTTTATAAGCACCCAGATGTGCTCCAGGTGTCCTCCGACACGTACCAATGTGTCGGAAGTGCCGACTGCATCCCCAGAGGCATTCCAGGTGTCCCTGGTGTGGCGGAAGTGCTGAGGTCCAGGGCTCTCCAGGCATTGGGGCGCCCCCTGGCCGGAGACCACGGGCCCCTGCAGGGTTGAGCTTCATAGCTCTGTACCAGTGGCCCCCAGAGGAACCAGGGCAGTCGCCCCAATCATGGTCTGGAGGAGGCACAAGCCCTCCTCCGGTCTTCCTGGGCGTCCCGGCTGGGTATCACCCCCAGCGGCATGCCACAACACATATGCAGAATATCAGGGTTACACTAAAATGAAGCTATGAGAAAGCCAAGTTACAATAATATGGCTTTTAGTTTCAGTTTGTTTAAAGTGCTCCACTGTATCAGCCTGGCGAATTTCTATCAGTCAGCTATTCCAGATTTGAGGAGCCTAACAGCAGAAGGCCGCCTGCCTCACCACTACTTTTAAGTTTAGCTCTTGGAATTCTAAGCAGACCCTAATTTGAAGATCTAATGTTACAATTTGGAGTGTAAGGTGACAGACAGAGCAGATTATTGAAGGCTTTGTAAACCATGAGTAGTATTTTAAAGTCAATTCTAAATGGCACTGGTAACCAGTGCAACGACGCTCAGACTGGGGTGATGTGCTCGGATTTTCTTTTCCTGGTTAAGATTCTGGCAGCTCCATTCTACACTCGTCGTAATCGATTGTCTTTTTTGGGGTTTCCTGAGAGGAGTGCGTTACAGTAATCTAGTTGAATATCCGTCTGTCCCTGATGTTCTTTTGGCTTCTTTGCTGCCCTCCTTGATACCCACCAGGCCATCCTCCACAAGTCTTCGCCTCACTCACACCTGCCTGCTGCCATTCCTGAGTCTGCTCTGCACTGCTGGTCCTGAGAGGAGTCCATCCATCCATTTTCCAACCTGCTGAATCCGAACACAGGGTCGTGGGGATCTGCTGGAGCCAATCCCAGCCAACACAGGGCGCAAGGCAGGAAACAAACCCCAGGCTGGGCGCCAGCCCACCGCAGGGCACACACACACCAAGCACACACTAGGGACAATTTAGGATCGCCAATGCACCTAACCTGCATGTCTTTGGACTGTGGGAGGAAAGCCACACAGACACGGGGAGAACATGCAAACTCCATGCAAGCGAAGTGAACCCAGGTCTCCTTACTGCGAGGCAGCAGTGCTACCCACTGTGCCACCGTGCCGCCCCCTGAGAGGAGTGCGTTACAGTAATCTAGTCAACTAAAAACACACGTGTCAACTCGTTTCTCAGCATCTTGCAAAGTTATAAGAGGTCTAACTTTTAAGTGAAAAAAAAAAAATGTGCTCCTAGTAATCTGATTAATATGTGATTTAAAATTCAGGTCAGAGTCAATAATTACCTCTAAGTTCTTTACCTCCGTCTTGACTTTTAAGTCTAATGGATCGAGTTTATTTCTAATACCCTCATTATATCCATTTTTGCCAATCACTAAGATTTCTGTTTTCTCTTTATTTAGTTTGAGAAAATTACTTCTCATCTATTCAGAAACACAAGTAAGACATTGGGGGTCAGCCTTGTTTTGTGTGATCTTCTATGTGCTCTATGGGTGTGAATCGCTATGTGCTTCTTAAACGGGCTTTCTCTTCCTCCGACAGGACACAAAATGCATTACATTGGTTATATCACAGCTCGCAGAACAATTTAAATACTAACATTTACAGTGGGGCAAAAAAGTATTTAGTCAGCCACCAATTGTGCAAGTTCTTCCACTTAAAAAGATGAGAGAGGCCTGTAATTTTCATCATAGGTATACCTCAACTATGAGAGACAAAATGAGAAACAAAATCCAGAAAATTACATTGTCTGATTTTTGAAGAATTTATTTGCAATTTATGGTGGAAAAAAAGTATTTGGTCAATAACAAAAGTTCATCTCAATACTTTGTTATATACCCTTTGTTGGCAATGACAGAGGTCAAACGTTTTCTGTAAGTCTTCACAAGGTTTTCACACACTGTTGCTGGTATTTTGGCCCATTCCTCCATGCAGATCTCCTCTAGAGCAGTGATGTTTTGGGCTGTCGCTGGGCAACACAGACTTTCAACTCCCTCCAAAGATTTTCTATGGGGTTGAGATCTGGAGACTGGCTAGGCCACTCCAGGACCTTGAAATGCTTCTTACGAAGCCACTCCTTCGTTACCCGGGTGGTGTGTTTGGGATCATTGTCACGCTGAAAGACCCAGCCACGTTTCATCTTCAATGCCCTTGCTGATGGAAGGAGGTTTTCACTCAAAATCTGACGATACATGGCCCCATTCATTCTGTCCTTTACACGGATCAGTCGTCCTGGTCCCTTTCCAGAAAAACAGCCCCAAAGCATGATGCTTCCACCCCCATGTTTTACAGTAGGTATGGTGTTCTTTGGATGCAACTCAGCATTCTTTCTCCTCCAAACACGACGAGTAGAGTTTTTTTCATCCGACCATATGACATTCTCCCAATCCTCTTCTGGATCATCCAAATGCTCTCTAGCAAACTTCAGACGGGCCTGCACATGTACTGGCTTAAGCAGGGGGGACACGTCTGGCACTGCAGGATTTGAGTCCCTGGCGGCGTAGTGTGTTACTGATGGTAGCCTTTGTTACTTTGGTCCCAGCTCTCTGCAGGTCATTCACTAGGTCCCCCCGTGTGGTTCTGGGATTTTTGCTCACCGTTCTTGTGATCATTTTGACCCCACGGGGTGAGATCTTGCGTGGAGCCCCAGATCGAGGGAGATTATCAGTGGTCTTGTATGTCTTCCATTTTCTAATAATTGCTCCCACAGTTGATTTCTTTACACCAAGCTGCTTACCTATTGCAGATTCAGTCTTCCCAGCCTGGTGCAGGTCTACAATTTTGTTTCTGGTGTCCTTTGACAGCTCTTTGGTCTTGGCCATAGTGGAGTTTGGAGTGTGACTGTTTGAGGTTGTGGACAGGTGTCTTTTATATTGATAACGAGTTCAAACAGGTGCCATTAATACAGGTAACGAGTGGAGGACGGAGGAGCCTCTTACAGAAGAAGTTACAGGTCTGTGAGAGCCAGAAATCTTGCTTGTTTGTAGGTGACCAAATACTTACTTTCCACCATAATTTGCAAATAAATTCTTTAAAAATCAGACTCAATCTCATTTTGTCTCTCATAGTTGAGGTATACCTATGATGAAAATTACAGGCCTCTCTCATCTTTTTAAGTGGGAGAACTTGCACAATTGGTGGCTGACTAAATACTTTTTTGCTCCACTGTATACTTGATATTATTTTCATGATGATAGGAATTAAAGCATGTTATTAAACATGGGGACATGGTGGCGCAGTGATAGTGACGAGCTGGTGCCCCGTCCAGTGATTGTTCCCGCCTCATGCAAGATGCTTGCTGCGCTGTGTGCGACCTTCAATAAAATACTTTATTGTAGCAGTACTGTCTCTTTCAAACGTACTCACCTCCAATTCCTGTCCTTACTTTTCATTCTCCAAATTCCCAATCGCCACACAATCACCTCTGTAATAGACGTTAAGCCATCTGTAAGCTGAGAACGCCAATTCTTCAAAACTTTTAAGGAACATTGAAATATCTTCGTAGTACGTGTTAAATTATTTTATCCATCTATCCTTCCAGTGTTACATCAGCACCAGCAAGAATACAATGCGAGGCAGGAACAATACGTGAACGGAGCGCCAGCTCCTCACTAGCACTGCAGCACCGTGTCCTCATATGTTTAATTTTTAACAATATAGATTATTTAAATGACGTTAACATTTTATCTGTATAATGTAATAAACATATTTTGCTGCATTTCATCTTGAAAATGATATCGTCATCATATGTAAATACGCGCTTTATAAAGTGGCTCAGGTTGTACAATATTATAACTGTAGTGCAAGTTTACAGTGAGATGATTATACTTATAAGTACAAACAGTTCTACCAGAAGCACTTGATGGCTGATTGAGTGTGTTTATAGTTCTTGGGATGAAACTGTGAACCGCGAGGTCCGTACAGGAAACGCTCTGAAGCGTTTGTCATAGCAGTTTAAATAGACGGTGCACATGGCTGAGGTAGTGTGTGCTTGATGCTGTATACCGATAATTCTCTTTCCGATCAGCTGCTGTAGAGCTGTGATTCACACTAAGTGATACAGTGATATAAATACTCTGAGTAGTGCAGTGAGAGTAATATGGAAAAAGATGATCCACTGTGGCAACCCCTAACAGGAGCAGCTGAAAGACGAAGAAGAAGAAGGTGCAGTGAGAGTAACAACGCTAAAGCAGTTATGGTATTTGGAATAGTTTGGCCATCCCGTGGACCGTTATATTGTTACAGGTTAATTACAATCAGATGCCTTAAACTAATAAACGATATGCAGTTGATTTCAATGTATTTGATAAAGCCGCGTCAGGGATGTATATCTAAAAAAGAAAGGAAAACCACACTGGAGCAATAGCACTGCTTTGACGCTGGGTGCCACCGGTTTGTAAAACCCAAGTTTGGCAGGGACTGAACTGGCGTGAAAATGTAAGTGGCTTTACGCCATGTTTAGTTTTTATACATCGCGATGTGAGCGTGGAAACGGGCGTATGCACCGTTTATACATGAGGCCCCTGGAGCGCTATCTGGAGTATACGCCGTCTCTTCGCTGGCCACCTAAGCTAGTTAGCCTGTAAAGCTAATCCGAGCTACACTGACGACGGCTTCTGTGGACGAAGGTTCGAGGCAAACAGCAGGCAGACAGCAGATGTAGAGTAAAAAAGCAATTTCTTTATTCTTGGTGAGCAGAGAGACCACTGCAGCCCCTGTCAGCTTGTGTCACTGACAGGTACCAGCAATAGCCCAATTTTGCGGGGGTTGAGTTCCCTTTTATAATTGATACATCTTACAGAGACAGCTTATCATGAGACAAGGTTACACAATTCTTTGGGGGGGTTCAGTAATATGCCCAAAAATTACAACACGTTTGTTCAAAACAACTTAAGAAGAAGTGAAAAAGCCTGTTGCTGCTGATTTTACAATCCTAGGTGTTTTTTAAGATTAACAGTTTCCTGAGTACAGACTAAAAGGTCAGCAGTTTGACAGAAATGTTGCAAGTTTGTTCTTTTAGCTTTTGCAACTAAACACTTAATACTTTGATATGTAAGTCTTATTAGAAGCAATTAATCCATAGCTTATTAATACAAACTAGTAATATACTTATACTGTTAAAATGATTATACAGGTAATGGTTTTCCTCTTTCTCACTTCTTACTGTATTGTAGCATGTACACCAATGGGAGCTCAAAGCATCAGCAACCCCATCAAACTCCACCCCCTTTTTTTTATTTTTACCCTCTGCCTCCCAGCCAATCACATTACAGAAACACTGACATGACACTTCAACTCCCAATAACTTGAAACAAAGGTTGTCTTTAAACACAAGCACTTGGTTCACAGTGCATTACAACCAAACTACAGAATGTATTAACCTTAATATGAATCATTTCTATTAACCAAACAAAATAACTGAACTGAATACATCTTCAACACTTAACATAACTAAATAATAATAATGATTCTTTTCCAATGAACCAGTAAACACTATTGAGGGGAGTATTATATGAACCTAGGGGCTACATCTGTTAGCAACGAATGACATTACGGATTAACCTTATGACTCAACTGTGAGAAGTTAGCGGTCGTGACTTTTAACTATGGCGTCAACTTCGTTGTCCCGTACGCAAAAACCGTCATCTCTGGCTGAACGTGTCAATCTCTTAGGCAGACTTGACAACAAGGACAGTCAGGTCTCTGTTGTGAAACATGATAGCGTTCATTTTAGCTTGGATTTACAAGAATAAGGAATCGATATTGCAAGACTGGTAGAAAAACGGCAATCCGGACAGAAACACGAAAAAGAGTGATGGGGTACTTGTGTACTAAATGGAAGGCTGAGTACCCTTTTCTATTATCGTGACGCAAATCGGATTTTCGTTTTTAACATTACCCAAAGGGGACATTAACATTAGAGACCTATAGGCAACTATGCTAAACCCCCACTAGCTTTAAGGTTAGCATTTGTGGCTGGGGTATGTCCCATGGAGCCCAACACTAGAATGGGTATAGGAAGTGCCATCCGTTTAGTACACAAGTACCGAATAGGGCAGGCTGAAGACGTACAGGTACAGTCCATGTATATCGGAACAGTTAATGTGTATGTATGTATTATATGTGTGCCCACTATAGTCTTCACCGTAGTCTATTTTAATGAATGTTTTATAACGCTTGACTAGGGTGGTCAGGGCGCCACGGTGGCGCAGTGGGTAGCGCTGCTGCCTCACAGTAAGGAGACCTGGGTTCGCTTCCTGGGTTGTCCCCGAGTGGAGTTCCCCATGTCTCCGAGGGTTTCCTTCCACAGTCCAAAGACATGCAGGTTAGGTGCATTGGCGATCCGAAATTGTGCTTGGTGTGTGTGTGCCCTGTGCGGGGTCCATTTCCTGCCTTGCGTCCTGTGTTTGGCTCCAGCACACCCCTGTGACCCTGTAGTTAGGATATAGCAGGTTGGATACTGGATGGATGGATAGGCTAGTCGGTGGGGTAACTGAATGGTCAACTTGCACTCCTATTAAGCCCACGTGGTGATCTCTTAAACGGAGATGCATGCATTAATTCACTATTTCAAGCTTCTTCCCCAAAACAACAATGGGTGAACGTACAGATTTCCATCTCTTAAAATCAAATATCATTTCTTTGGTCTTTTTTTTTTTTTTTAATTCAGCATGAGAAAGTTTTTATTACTCCAGTTTACCCTCCAGTGCACTTGATTCAGATAGTGGCTTTCATCCTCCCAACCCCACGGAATGCCCGTCAGAGGGTCACCTTCCAAGTTCTTAGCAGGTAGGTGATGCCACCCCAGTGTCGAGAAGGAGAGCTGCCTCCGCTAAATAAGAAAGACCACCCAAGGATGGGCAAATAACTCCGCTCAATCAGGTCCCTGGGGAATAAAATCGAGACCACCCTGAAGGAGAGATCATTTATGGGTTAAGTGACCCAGGAGAGGAGCCTTACTAAAAGATTGTTGAGGGGCAACCTCATTTCTCTTCTGCTGTTATTAAATGCCACCACAGCGTGTTATTTTGTTTGAATTTTCTGGCAAGTCAACGGGGGACAGTTGGCTAGGCACCCCCAATGTGCTGCAATTGTACCAGCCTGTTGTTCCCTGGACAATGTGGTCTGTGGCCATCCATCATGAAATGCCGAATCGTCCCACAATCCTGATTTCAACCATAATTTAATGGGGCACTCGACGGGCATTTCATGACTGGCATTGTGGGCGTTCCATGATGTTGGGAGCGTCACGTGACTGACCTCAGCTCAATGGCTGGCTGTATCTCGTCATCATAATGGCAGTGGTTTTCCTCTTTTGTTCTTTAACTGTTCTTTTAATTCGGCTCTGGATCACTGGTGTGAGTCGTTCATAGAGTCGCACAGAGTTGCTTATTACCCGACAATGCCGTGAACAGATTTTTGGCAATTCATTTAACTTCAGAAGTATCCCGACTGAGATAGAACGAACACCGGCAGCTCAGGAAAGAAAGCAGAAGCGGGGACAGCGTGCCATCTTAACGTTATGGGCACTGCCAGGGGACCCACGATGTTTCTTATGCTTATGACGGTACGGGTCCGGCTCCATGATCCCTCTTCCTGTTTTGATAGCCTCTTGAACCCGACACCCTCTGTAAAGTAACCAAATGAGCTGACAGAGAGGGACAAAACACACGCTAAGCAACGGGATGGTGCAAAGTGCAAAAGTGTTTTTTTTTATTAACAACTAGATGTCCCCTGTGGCTGCACCTGTGTAGTAGTAAAAAATCAAAAAACAAACAGGTATCACTCCAAAACGTGACCGGAGTACAGCCATGTGGCGTGTGAATGAGGAGGGCTCCACCCGGCTCTCTACTCCTGACGTCACGTTTTCCCCCTCCTCTCGGATTCGCGCAAATAAATCGCTCCTGCAAGCAAACAAGGATACTTAGCGCAATGAGAGAGGTCGCAAAAATCAACCGGAATGTTCAAGCAAATTCTAGAAAAACCACCGATATAAATCTGATGAGTAGTTATCTCGTGAAAAGCAGACAAACAGACGCTGGATTATATATATATATATATTTTTTTTTTACTGTCAAATAATGCAAAGAGTACTCGACACGTGTTTCGCCCTAATTCTGGGCTCATCAGGCGTACACTCACTGCACCCCCTCTCGGGAATCGAACCTCGGACGTCAGCGCTAGAGGTGACGCCCTTAACGTTGTGCCACGGCGTATGGTTCGTTTATTTGACAGTATTTAGATCGGGGTAATTACATTCATGGCATCCATAGTCTGAATCACAATCTGATTGTATGGGTGGTTACCACACAAGCGTTACCTGATAGGTAACCACCCATACAATCAGATTGTGATTCAGACTACGGATGCTATGAATATTATATATTATATGTAAAGATTTTAAAAAATCAAAACAGTTTTTGTCCAAACATGCATTTCACAAAGTTCGTGAATGATCTATAAAATCAGTGAAATCCAAATGTTTAAACACCAGGCTGAAAAAGACAATAAAAACCACCAATCGCTGGATCTTACGAGCCGAGCCCAACTCCTTCCAAGTCTTCCAGTTCACCTGGAGAGACTTCAGTAGCCGCTGTCCTTTCGTCATCCTTCACGGCCATGCAGTCGTCCCTCGGATCATTCGGAGAGGACGCCACCTCGATCGCACCCGCCCCTCTACACAATCAGTGGCGACGGTGCGTCCCTCGAGAGCCAGCCGACCCCCACCCCCGACTGCGCTCCCTTCTCTCTTTCTCTAGCCGACTGGCTCGTCTTCATTCTCTGCCACATGCCTCTTTTGTTTTATCCTCTCTTCCCTTTCTCCCACTTCAGTTTTATCTCTTTCGTTTCTTTCTTTTTTTTTTCGCGTCTTCTTCTTAAAATTGTGTCACAGGTGTGCCGATTAGCAGCTCCCGGTATCAATTACAGGCTCGGGCGATTCCGCACCTGTGCACTTAATTGCGGGAACGGGCTAACCGCTTTCACCACGCTACCACGCCACACATGTTGCAGCTCACGCCACAGGTTTTCAATAGTAGGGTTCAGATCAGGGGACTGAGATGGCCATGGCAGGACTTTGATTTTGTGTAGTGATGGGATAATGTAGCCTCGTGAAGCTTTGAGGTTTTCTTTTTATTTGTGCCGAAAAGGATTCGAAGCTTTGAAGCCTCAGCCCCAGTACGAACAGCGACATCTGGTGGTTAACTGAGGTCAAGGCAAGCTCTCAAGAGGCCAAGTGAAGCAACACTCAGAAATGTCTGTATTCATGTTATTCGGCTAAGATCCTTGTCCATTTATACTATTTAACTTTTGAACGCCGTATTCCGCTGTTAGTCGCCAACTGTCACCAAAGCTCTCCAAATCTGTCTGACTTCACAACCCAACATTGTTGAATGAGAATGATGCATTTTATCATAGGCTACCTGTTCATTTAGCGCCAAAGCTGTCAAACTGCCGAAACGCAGTCAAACCAATAAAGCGCGCTGTGAAGCGCTGATGACGTTCGAAGCTTCAAACGTCATGGGTCACGTGACAGCGGTGTTATTCGACTCACTACGCTTCAGATGAACTGACACAAGCATTGACGCTTCGGTATCCGTTTCCTATCTCTAATTTTGTGGTTAGTTAACCATTGCAGGGTTGTTTTGGACTTGTGTTTCAGATCATTATCTTTGTGGAAGATGCAGTGAGGACCCCGTTTTTAGTTTCCTTGCCAGAGGCAGCCAGGTTTTGATTTCAAATCTCCTGATATTTCGTGGAATCCGTGACGCCATGTACTCTTAACAATGTTTCCAGGGCCTTTGGAGGAAAAAAAAGCCCAACGACATCACAGAACCTCCACCATATTTCACAGTTGGGACAAGGTGCTTTTCGTTATAGCCATCCTTCGTTTTAATCCAAACCCACTTTGCGTGTTTATTGTCAAAAAAATTTTGTTTCATCAGACCACAGAACACGGTTCCAGTCAAAGTTGTAGTAACGTTTTACAAACTCCAGGTGCTTCTGTTTTATGGAGTCCTGACAGAAAAGGTTTCTTTCTGGCATACCTTCCAAATAATCTGTTGGCAAAGAGATGCCCATGTCTAATGGTGGTTCTGGAGACCTGATAACCCCAGGGGTTTACTTGTTTCTTGCAGTTCCCCAACGGTGATCCTTGGAGATATCATCAGTGGTGGAAAGGGTACTGAAAATTTGTACTTAAGTACAGATACTGTTACATTGCTGAAATAATACTCAATTACAAGTAAAAGTACTAGTGTTAAAAAAGTACTTAAGTAAAAGTACAAATTACTCATCTCAAAAACTACTCAGACTACTAGTTACTTTTTGGATGTTGATATTTAATGAATTATCAAAAACCATTGAATCAAATCGGAGAACCATGTGGAAAACAGCTACTACAAATATTTCTACATTACTAATGAAGTATATGAATGGATCAAATTTAAGAAATTTGTTTTCTAAACAAACAAAGATTAAACAGGAGTTTTGCCTGTAGTATAAACTTTTACCAGAGTACTGCAAACAAACAGCTGGGCAAGGGCCTTAAAGCCTTGGACATAAGAAACATGTCTTGGACAGTTCACTTTCTTTACCTTTTGTTAAGTTTCAGCAAAAGCTGATTTTCAAAATTCATAGAGTCTATCCGGCTTCGTTTGGATGTGAATAGTAGACCAGCACAGCTAAAAAGCAGTTTGCATGCAGCTGATGCAGGCAGAGCTGTGTTTAGCTTAAGAGACGGCTTCTTGATGGCTGGGAAGGAGTGAAGCAGCTCCATGCTGTCCGAGGCACATGCAAGGTAACCATCAAGCTCAATGGGACTTTGCATCATTCTGGAGAGTGGTCTGGAGAAGAAATCATCATCATCAGATGACTCTCTCTGCTGATGCTCACTCTCATGCTCTGTGGTTTCAAGATGTTGTTTCAGGTATGTCAAGGCTGTAATTGGAACACAATTACTTTAATTTATGTGACTATTTTTAAATACCCACAACAAATGATACTTTAATATTTTGAGGAACTATCATGACTGAGATATAACATATATACACTTATACCAGTATGCAGTCATAGCAACAATGCAAATACATAAATTTGAACTTACCAGCCTCTATAACATCTGCTCTGTCAGTCCAGGAGGTCTTGAACTTGGGTAAAAAGACTGCAGCAGCAGCCAAGTCTGGATCCGCCATCATCTGTCCAAAACGCTTCTGCAGGCCATTTTGCAGGGCTTTGATGAGTGGCATGCAGGTCTTGCTTGATGTCTCCAGCCTGTTCAGTTTTGATAGAAGTTGGTGGATTACTGGCAGCAGCCATCCCATGTAGGTGCTGGACTCTGACTGGAGAATGTTTGAAGCTTTTACCAGCGGCTTCATGGTGATGCAATACTCCCGGAGGAATGCAACTTCTGCAGGACTCAACCTGGAAGATAAAACGTGTATAACATAAACAACTAAGCCAATTATGACTTTAATAGGAAGAGACTGCATAAATGGTACTTAATATTACTCACATTTTCACCTTGAATTCGTCACATACACTTCTCATGGCATCTTCCCCCTTCTCGTCAATGATGCGTATTATTCTTTCAATGGCAAGATAGGTTGAATTCCACCGTGTTGCACTGGGACAAATGATCTGTAGCCCACACTTGTCCTCTACTACTTCACTAGCCAAATGAGATCGCCCAGTTTTGTTCCAAATGCCCTGGCATTTTGCAAAGGTTGCACAGAAAAGCCTTTTGTAGGCGTCATCCATGCACTCTGCAAGAGCTGTATCTGCTGTTGCCACAAGATTTAACAGGTGACATGCACATCGTTGATGTGGAGGTAGTTGATATTCCATACCAGAGTCTTCATCAAGGATTACACTCCATCCATCCATCCATTTTCCAACCCGCTGAATCCGAACACAGGGTCACGGGGGTCTGCTGGAGCCAATCCCAGCCAACACAGGGCACAAGGCAGGAAACAATTCTGGGCAGGGTGCCAACCCATCGCAGAGGATTACACTCGTATCATGATATTCAATATGGTCACTCACATCAAGAGCATCCAAGTCTGCTTCATCCTCATCTACCTCTGCATCATTCTGTGCCCCAAACACATGGAAAGCTTTGATAAAGTTGGATCCACTATCAGTTGTCGTCCTTACAACTTTGTCTCTAATCTTGTATTGGCAATGGACATCATCAAGAGCACTAGCAATCATGTCAAATGTGTGAGACTCTTTCAATCATTTGCACGCTAGTGCTGCAGATCTTCTTTCCAAGGACTCTTCCTCTATCCAATGGCAAGTGACGCCAAGGTAGCTTTTCTGATGAGCTGACCAACAATCAGTGGTGGTTGCAACAAATTTGGCTTTACCCAATTCTGCAATTATAGTTGTCTTCATGTCCTCAGCAGCGTCACAGATTCTGGTACGAACGGTGGACCTGGAGATGACTTTGGCATGAGGTTGCAATGTGGTAATTAATTCTTTGAAAGCTGGCTGTTCAACTACTGCAAATGGCTATAGACCTTCACATATGAAATTGATGATAAGCTTGTCAACAGCTGCTTGAGGGACACGTTTGCTTACAGGTGCCAACATCACATCTGGTAACTTGGCTTGCTTACTTGCTGAGAGCTTATTTGGTGTGGCTGTGGTCTTCCGTTGACGACTAGCTGATGTCGCAATGATGTCATGGTACAGATCAATCTTTGATGGATGTTTCCTCTGGAAAGATCACAGAGGAATTATACAAAGGAAAATATAAATTATATCAGCCAAACTATATATCAGTCACTGCGGTGGGTTGGCACCCTGCCCGGGATTGTTTCCTGCCTTGTGCCCTGTGTTGGCTGGGATTGGCTCCAGCAGACCCCCGTGACCCTGTGTTTGGATTCAGCGGGTTGGAAAATGGATGGATGGATGGATATATCAGTCAGACTCTAAACATCACTTCCTCATATCACTACTTTCAACACTAAAGAAAAAACATTTTAAAAAAATCATTCACCTAGAGTAATTATTTAAGCTAAACTTTGATTGTTTAGAATGAAGTGTGGTAAATTTGTTTAATCATTAGAAACCAACCATACATCCATTTTTATATTTTGGGGGGTTAAATTTCTCCAGTCAAACCCATTTATGCAATTCCAGTACAGTTAAATACTGTGTATTTGGCCCCAGTGTGCAGGAATATTAAAAATGAGGCAAATTTTACATAAATGCTGCATGCAAAAAAATTTTTTTTTTCTTTGCCCCCAAATTGCGTGGGATTAGTATTATGTGGGCATGTCTTTAAAGCTGATACTTGGGTAGCACCACAAGCAATTTCATTCTGATATCTTAATTCCCGAGATTATAAGGGCATCACTAAAAATTAGCTCTAAATATCATGGGTGCATAGCTGGCCCCTTTATTCTTATGGTTTTAGGCGATACAAGTATCTTTTCTTTAGCTTTAAAACTGAGCCTGCTACAGCTTCTATATGTGGCTGACTGTGTTGTCGCCGCAGCGGATCTTTGAGGGTTAAGTGACTGAAAATACTGAGATAACCTTAAGATAATGAGAGTGGTGTCTTGTTTTCACAAATTGTGAAAAATGAAATGATGGCGAGACTCTTTTAAAGTATGCAGGGGAACTTTATTTATTACAGCTCTGACATTCACGGCATCCGTGCTCTAAATTAACTTCAATAATAGTAAACTTTGAGGTCCCTTTTTCTGGTGCCTTCCTGATGACATAGATGTCTAAACCATGCCTGATAATAATACATTTCAATGACATATAAATATTACAGTGGTTCCCCTAATATTTTGTGATAGAATTTTTTAATATAAAATATGCACGCGTGCGAGCGCGTACATAGGTTAGCTAGCTCAGTTATACTTGAATCGCAGGCTAACGGATGTCATTTTCCAGTATTTCTTGATCTTTTTCACTGCTTTGAATGTTACTGTCCTCCATGAAGTTTGTTTCTCCAAACCTTCAATCCTTAAATTACTCCGAGCTCCTTCACTGTGCGATTATGATCAGCGGGGGCGGGTGCTTTTTTCAAGTCCAAATATCAGGGGCCATTGGTCCGTTTGCCATCGGATACTTTTATTGGCTACCGAAATGCCTGTCAAAAGTTTGAATATTAATTCAAATTTTTGGCGTACTCAGGAACGAATTGTCATTTTAATTGTAGCAAAGTAGATTGTTTACTTTAATTCGTACTTAAATACAAGTAAAATTACAGATTTTAAAATATACTCATAAAAGTACAAGTACCTGATAAAAGTACTTAATTACAGTAACGTGAGTAGTTGTAATTCGTTACTTCCACCCCTGGATATCATTGCCTCTCTTACCATCCTTCTCACTGTACGTGGGGGTCAGGTGGCACTGCACCACTCAATAAATATTAGAAGGTGACTGCTATGTATTGTCCATCTAACTACAGCAATTCATTGCATTAACTGGAAGGCTACTGTACAATGACACTGGATGACTGCATTGAGACCTTCTATCAGATTACTTAGGTCACCGGCAACTCCTTTTGCCTTTTGTGCTTTAAGGACCTTTCTTTTGTTACGGAAACTATACATCTTTTATTTACTGAAGATCCTGTGTCTCCCCTCATATTTAGCTGGGGTCTGACTGTAAATCCCCCTCTAGTGGCCATTTTTGTAAGTGTTTTCAAGACTCACATAATTTGAAAATCCAAATTATATCATGGAGGAGATTGGATGGGAAAGCAGTGGTTTTATCCTTGGATTTTATTACTTCTAATCATTTGGTTCTTGGTCACCTCATCACAACTGGACTCACATTCGGACAGTGGCAAGTTGCACACTGCGACTCAGCTACGCCAAACCGTACTTACCCTTCAGGTTCTTACCCGCTCTTCACTCGAGCTTCCCAGTCAATGGACAAAAACAGGTACATTAGTCAAAAATAAAATGTTCAGTAGGTTGTCAAAGAGCAACAAAAGAGGCACAAAAAGGTTTGGGGCAGCCTGCCGTATACTTGAACCTGCCTGCAAAAAAAGTTGATAAATTGATAGTACAGTTGAGTACAGATTGGGATCCAAAACAGAACTGCTTGGGTGAGATAAAAATGGCAGCAAGGTGACGTCACTTTATAACAGATAGATAGACAGATAGATAGGAAAGGCACTATATGATAGATAGATAGATAGATAGATAGATAGATAGATAGATAGATAGATAGATAGATAGATAGATAGATAGATAGATAGGAAAGGCACTATATGATAGATAGATAGATAGATAGATAGATAGATAGATAGATAGATAGATAGATAGATAGATAGATAGATAGATAGATAGATAGATAGATAGATAGGAAAGGCACTATATGATAGATAGATAGAGAGATAGATGTGAAAGGCACTATATGATAGTTAGATAGATAGATAGATACCGTGCATCCGGAAAGTATTCAGAGCGCATCACTTTTTCCACATTTTGTTATCTTACAGCCTTATTGCAAAATGGATTAAATTCATTTTTTTCCTCAGAATTCTACACACAACACCCCATAATGACAACGTGAAAAAAGTTTACTTGAGGTTTTTGCAAATTTATTAAAAATAAAAAAACTGAGAAATCCCATGTCCATAAGTATTCACAGCCTTTGCTCAATACTTTGTCGATGCCCCTTTGGCAGCAATTCCAGCCTCAAGCCTTGTTGAATATGATGCCACAAGCTTGGCACACCTATCCTTGGCCAGTTTCGCCCATTCCTCTTTGCAGCACCTCTCAAGCTCCATCAGGTTGGATGGGAAGCGTCGGTGCACAGCCATTTTAAGATCTCTCCAGAGATGTTCAATCGGATTCAAGTCTGGGCTCTGGCTGGGCCACTCAAGGACATTCACAGAGTTGTCCTGAAGCCACTCCTTTGATATCTTGGCTGTGTGCTTAGGGTCGTTGTCCTGCTGAAAGATGAACTGTCGCCCCAGTCTGAGGTCAAGAGCGCTCTGGAGCAGGTTTTCATCCAGGATGTCTCTGTACATTGCTGCAGTCATCTTTCCCTTTATCCTGACTAGTCTCCCAGTCCCTGCCGCTGAAAAACATCCCCACAACATGATGCTGCCACCATCATGCTTCACTGTAGGGATGGTATTGGCCTGGTGATGAGCGGTGCCTGGTTTCCTCCAAACGTGATGCCTGGCATTCACACCAAAGAGTTCAATCTTTGTCTCATCAGACCAGAGAATTTTTTTTCTCATGGTCTGAGAGTCCTTCAGGTGCCTTTTGGCAAACTCCAGGCGGGCTGCCATGTGCCTTTTACTAAGGAGTGGCTTCCGTCTGGCCACTCTACCATACAGGCCTGATTGGTGGATTGCTGCAGAGATGGTTGTCCTTCTGGAAGGTTCTCCTCTCTCCACAGAGGACCTCTGGAGCTCTGACAGAGTGACCATCGGGTTCTTGGTCACCTCCCTGACTAAGGCCCTTCTCCCCTGATCGCTCAGTTTAGATGGCTGGCCAACTCTAGGAAGAGTCCTGGTGGTTTCGAACTTCTTCCACTTACGGATGATGGAGGCCACTGTGCTCATTGGGACCTTCAAAGCAGCAGAAATTTTTCTGTAACCTTCCCCAGATTTGTGCCTCGAGACAATCCTGTCTCAGAGGTCTACAGACAAGTCCTTTGAGTTCATGCTTGGTTTGTGCTCTGGCATGAACTGTCAACTGTGGGACCTTCTATAGACAGGTGTGTGCCTTTCCAAATCATGTCCAGTCAACTGAATTTACCACAGGTGGACTCCAATGAAGCTGCAGAAACATCTCAAGGATGATCAGGGGAAACAGGATGCACCTGAGCTCAATGGCAAAGGCTGTGAATACTTATGTACATGTGCTTTCTCAATTTTTTTATTTTTAATAAATTTGCAAAAACCTCAAGTAAACTTTTTTCATGTTGTCATTATGGGGTGTTGTGTGTAGAATTCTGAGGAAAAAAATGAATTTAATCCATTTTGGAATAAGGCTGTAACATAACAAAATGTGGAAAAAGTGATGTGCTGTGAATACTTTCTGGATGCACTGTAGATAGATGTGAAAAGCACTATATGATAGATAGATAGATAGATAGATAGATAGATAGATAGATAGATAGATAGATAGATAGATAGATAGATAGATAGATAGATAGATAGATAGATAGATGTGAAAGGCACTATATGACAGATAGATAGATAGATAGATAGATAGATGTGAAAGGCACTATATGACAGATAGATAGATAGATGGATAGATAGATGGAGGTGAAAGGCACTATATGACAAATAGATGATAGATAGATAGATAGATAGATAGATATGAAAGGCACTATATGATAGATAGATAGATGTGAAAGGCACTATATGACAAATAGATAGATAGATAGATAGATAGATAGATAGATAGATAGATAGATAGATAGATAGATAGATAGATAGATAGATAGATAGATATGAAAGGCACTATATGATAGATAGATAGATAGATATGAAAGGCACTATATGATAGATAGATAGATAGATAGATAGATAGATAGATAGATAGATAGATAGATAGATAGATAGATAGATAGATAGATAGATAGATAGATAGATAGATATGAAGGCCACCAGCTTATTGTCACAGGTCAGTTTTTGCCTTTTTGCACTTCAGTATAACAGATGGCACAGCACTGCTGAATGAATCTTTAAACGTTGACTGCTATGTTCTGTCCATCTTCCTATAACAATTCTTTGTGATAACTAGAGTATGACTGCACTTTGACCAACTCCTTGTCGCTGGTCAGTGTTGTCCTGCTGGATTTTGCACTCCAATATGACATATTGCACCACACTGCAGAATGAAAGTTTAAAATGGGACTGGTATGTTGGTATGTTTTGTCCATCTAACTCTAACAATTGATTGCAATAACTAAAGGACGACTGCTATTAGCAACGCTTTGTCACTGGTCAGTTTTGTCCTGCTGGATTTTGCACTGCAGTATAACAGGTGGCACTGCACCACTCAATGAATATTCGTTGCAGTAACTGGGGGGCCATGGCATTGGTCATTTTGGCCTGCTGCATTTAGCTGTTCAGTACAGTAGGGGGCACTACACTGTCCACTAGACTGTATTGGTTGACTGGTATATTTTGTCCAGATGTCCCCAGCAACTCAAATGTCCAGATTGAACGTGTTAGCTGAATTTAAAGTGACAGTACCACTAGCCAGTGTGGTCCTCCTACTTTTAAGTAAAGCAGTAGAACTGATAGCTCAATGCTGTTAGCTGAACTCCATCGTGTGCCCGGCTAGTTTTGGCCCTTTTTCTTCTCAGTGAAGAGCAATAAACTGCAGGACTACACATCCTAATGATCACCAGCGTCAATGGCCGGTTTTCTCCTATTGCTTTAAGCTATCCATCTGTTACAAAACAGTTCAATAAACGTTCCAGTGTGGCTGGCACAATTTGGCCAGATGTGTTCAATGACTTTTTGGTGTCCATTTTTTAGAAACTTGATATCTCATTATATGTTATATGTTTTTTTTTTGTTCAACAATTCCCCTCTCCCTCTCAGACTTGTGGCCTTGTTTGGTTACGCCTCAAGTTTGGTTTCATGGCTAGGCCTGCTTCTCAGGGTCTGACAGCCGCTCATGAACTTCAAGAGGCCTGCGGTCAACCACTGCGCCCACGCCTTGTACCTTTTGTTAACTTAAGATAATAGGATTTTTTTATTGCAATTCCAAAGTTTATTTAGATTACAGTTTTGTTTTTAAAATTGTTGGAATTCAAACAAAAAGCACCTCAATTTATATAGAGCACCGGGATGAATGTTGACATCAATTTCATGACATTTAAATTTGACATTTACGTTGCATTTATTCTCATTTGCTTGTGGTTACTTGAAAGCGGAGTGGGTGAAGGTGACTGGCAGTCCTGGAGAGATGATTTTGATGGAGTTTGATGATTTATAGAAAGAGGAAGAAAGCAAAACTGCTGGCTATTGGAAGTAGAGGTGTGTGAAAAAGTAAGTGCACCCCATGAAACATGTGCAGCTATGTCAAGATTTGATCTCCATTTAAACATTGTCTTTTAATTAAGGTGAAATCATATAATGGTTTCGTCTCTATATGTATGCCTGCATTACAGTCCATGTGTTTTGTGAGTGCTTCCCTAAGAGGCGGGGCCACCTGTCCATCACTTCAAGGCGTTGCACTCAGCACTGTAAAGGTAAGTGTTTCCCACAGAGCCTTGCAGGTCATTATGAATGTGCTCCAGAGTTGGGGAGTTCTGTTATCACTTGCTATGCTTTGTGTTATTTGTGATTTTCTGGAGTTTTCACCTTCAGACTTCACCATATGATGACAGCATTGGGAACTTCCATCAGATTACTTAGGTCACCGGCAACTCCTTTTGTGCTTTAAGGACCTTTCTTTTGTTACGGAAACTATACATCTTTTATTTACTGAAGATCCTGTGTCTCCCCTCATATTTAGCTGGGGTCTGACTGTAAATCCCCCTCTAGTGGCCATTTTTGTAAATGTTTTCAAGACTCACATAATTTGAAAATCCAAATTATATCATGGAGGAGATTGGATGGGAAGCAGTGGTTTTATCCTTGGATTTTATTACTTCTAATCATTTGGTTCTTGGTCACCTCATCACAACTGGACTCACATTCGGAAAGTGGCAAGTTACACACTGCGACTCGGCTACGCCAAACCGTACTTACCCTTCAGGTTCTTACCCGCTCTTCACTCGAGCTCCCCAGTCAATGGACAAAAACAGGTACATTAGTCAAAAATAAAATGTTCAGTAGGTTGTCAAAGAGCAACAAAAGAGGCACAAAAAGGTTTGGGGCAGCCTGCCGTATACTTGAACCTGCCTGCAAAAAAAGTTGATAAATTGATAGTACAGTTGAGTACAGATTGGGGTCCAAAACAGAACTGCTTGGGTGAGATAAAGATGGCAGCAAGGTGACGTCACTTTATAACAGATAGATAGACAGATAGATAGGAAAGGCACTATATGATAGATAGATAGATAGATAGATAGATAGATAGATAGATAGATAGATAGATAGATAGATAGATAGATAGATAGATAGATAGATAGATAGGAAAGGCACTATAGATAGATAGATAGATAGATAGATAGATAGATAGATAGATAGATAGATAGATAGATAGATAGGAAAGGCACTATATGATAGATAGATAGATAGATAGATAGATAGATAGATAGATAGATAGATAGATAGATAGATAGGAAAGGCACTATATGATAGATAGATAGATAGATAGATAGATAGATAGATAGATAGATAGATAGATAGATAGATAGATAGATAAGGCACTATATAATAGATAGATAGATTGATAGACAGATAGATAGGAAAGGCACTATATGATTTTTTTTTTTTTTTGTTCTTTATTTCGTCTTATATGATTTCTCGTATTAGAAATTTGTTAGTTTTCGCATACCCCTTGGGGTCAGAGCGCAGGGTCAGCCATTGTACAGCGCCCCTGGAGCAATTACAGGTTAAGGGTCTTGCTCAAGGGCCCAGCAGAGTAGGATCTCTTTTGGCAGTGACGGGGATTCGAACCGGCAACCTTCTGGATACCAGCACAGATCCTTAGCCTCAGAGCCACCACTCCACCCCAAATATATGATAGATAGATAGATAGATAGATAGATAGATAGATAGATAGATAGATAGATAGATAGATAGATAGATAGATAGATAGATAGGAAAGGCACTATATGATAGATAGATAGACAGATAGGAAAGGCACTATATGATTGATAGATAGATAGATTGATAGACAGATAGATAGGAAAGGCACTATATGATTTTTTTTTTTTTTGTTCTTTATTTCGTCTTATACGATTTCTCGTATTAGAAATTTGTTAGTTTTCGCATACCCCTTGGGGTCAGAGCGCAGGGTCAGCTATTGTACAGCGCCCCTGGAGCAATTACAGGTTAAGGGTCTTGCTCAAGGGCCCAGCAGAGTAGGATCTCTTTTGGCAGTGACGGGGATTCGAACCGGCAACCTTCTGGATACCAGCACAGATCCTTAGCCTCAGAGCCACCACTCCACCCCAAATATATGATAGATAGATAGGAAAGGCACTATAGATAGATAGATAGATAGATAGATAGATAGATAGATAGATAGATAGATAGATAGATAGATAGGAAAGGCACTACATGATTAATTGATAGATAGGAAAGGCACTATATATGATAGATAGATAGATAGATAGATAGATAGATAGATAGATAGATAGATAGATAGATAGATAGATAGATAGATAGATAGATAGATAGATAGATAGATAGATAGATAGATAGATAGATGTGAAAGTCACTTTATAATAGATAGACAGACAGATGTGAAAAACACTATATATGTATGTATTTGTAGCCAGTGGTCCACAAAGGGAGAAAATGACTCGCGTATCTTAAAATTGTTTTTTATTCCTAAGCTTTTGACAACCTGCCAGGTGTCATCATCAGAGGAAAATGATAAGACATACAGGAATCAAAGGCACTATATAGAAAGACAGACTGCCACCTATTATATCGGAGGAGGAAACAGTCCATGCAATTAGTCCCCCCCCCCCCAACCTCATCCTTCTGTAAAACTGGCCTCCTGGTCGGGTAAGTCACCTCGGGCCATCCTGGCTGGAATGCCAGCCAATGCCTGTTGTCCATGACAGGTAGCACGATGTACCACAGGGGCTGTTAAAGTCAGAGTAAAACAAAATTAGACCCTACACGGGGGGCCCACATTAAAAGAGAATGTAAATGATTTAAGAAGAGGTGTCCCTCTAAGACGTCCCATGATTAAACAGCCCCTAATGATGGCGTCGTAGACTGAGACGTGTGTTATGTGTCATCTACTCCAATAACTCAGAGTAAAGACAATGTATCAGCCAACCAGAACCCCAATAGTGAAGATGAGATTCTCGGACGTTGCCTTGCACCCTGGGCCGCTGGGATAGGCCTCAGCTCTCCACGTCCGCAGAGCTTGATCAAGGTGGATCCGTGGAGTCCCCTGGAGCTCATGCAGCACCCTGCCGCCAGGGTGTCTTTACATCAAATGTGCTCGTCCGGATGTCTGACCTGCTGTCAATGTCTTGATACCTCAATGAACGCCTTAACATGCACAAGACTCCTGATTAAAGCAGCCGAAGACATCAAAGCCACTGTAAAGGATTAGGCAGGTCAACTGCTGACCCCCTGCTGTGAGCGACCCTCAGGACGTGACATGAATTTCAGTCAGTGCTGCTCTCCCAGACCCAATTTCCCGGATACATGGAGAACCTGAATGAGATTCTCCCCCAAAATAAGCCAAATGTACGCATGTAAGAAGATTAACTATTCATTAAAATATGTGAAAAATCAATTGAACTTTCAGACGAGGAAAAGCACATGGGTTGAATTAGGTGGGGGTCCGTAATGAGATTGAGTCAGCCATTCAATTCATTTAATTAAAGAACATCCGTTTAGGAATTAATAGCATGGTAAAGTCAAAGGGAGGGTGGGCAAAGGGTATGGGGAACACAAAAGGAGACTTTTATAGGGGCCTTTAAAATCTGGACCCCCGTCCCTACAGCTTCTAGATGATGGTCCTTATTCAACTGTCAATGTCTTCTCTTTGACTAGACATGCAGTTTGGGTGAACTGGTGGTCCTAGATTGTCCCTTTTCCGTGTGTGTAGCTGGTGTGTGTGTGTATGTTCACAATGTGATGGACTGGCATCCTGTCCAGGGTTTCTTCCTGCCTTGTGCCCTATGCTAGCCAGGATAGGCTTCAGCAGACCCCTGCCACCCTGCTCAGGACAAAGCAGGTTTTAGAAAATAACTGGCTGACTTTATTAGACCTGCTGTTGATACATCTTGTTGTGCTTACCTGCTTGATTTACCAGACCCATCTGTGCATTATAGGTGGGCTCGTTTTCCCCTCAATCTGTTAGTGACAGCAGATTCCTGTTTTGTTAGACTTCATGCCTCACAAATCCATAAATGTGAGGTCCAGGTTGGTCCGAGTCCTTGGGGGATTTCAACAGTGCATCCAGAAAGTATTCCCAGCACATCACTTTTTCCACATTTTGTTATGTTACAGCCTTATTCCAAAATGGATTAAATTCATTTTTTTTCCTCAGAATTCTACACACAACACCCCATAATGACAACGTGAAAAAAGTGTACTTGAGAGTTTTGCAAATTTATTAAAAATAAAAAAACTGAGAAATCCCATGTCCATAAGTATTCACAGCCTTTGCTCAATACTTTGTCGATGCACCTTTGGCAGCAATTCCAGCCTCAAGTCTTTTTGAATATGATGCCACAAGCTTGGCACACCTATCCTTGGCCAGTTTTGCCCATTCCTCTTTGCAGCACCTCTCAAGCTCCATCAGGTTGGATGGGAAGCGTCGGTGCACAGCCATTTTAAGATCTCTCCAGAGATGTTCAATCGGATTCAAGTCTGGGCTCTGGCTGGGCCACTCAAGGACATTCACAGAGTTGTCCTGAAGCCACTCCTTTGATATCTTGGCTGTGTGCTTAGGGTCGTTGTCCTGCTGAAAGATGAACCGTCGCCCCAGTCTGAGGTCAAGAGCACTCTGGAGCAGGTTTTCATCCAGGATGTCTCTGTATATTGCTGCAGTCATCCTTCCCTTTATCCTGACTAGTCTCCCAGTCCCTGCCAATCCTCACAGCATGATGCTGCCACCACCATGCTTCACTGTAGGGATGGTATTGGCCTGGTGATGAGCGGTGCCTGGTTTCCTCCAAATGTGACGCCTGGCATTCACACCAAAGAGTTCAATCTTTGTCTCATCAGACCAGAGAATTTTCTTTCTCATGGTCTGAGAGTCCTTCAAGTGCCTTTTGGCAAACTCCAGGCGGGCTGCCATGTGCCTTTTACTAAGGAGTGGCATCCGTCTGGCCACTCTACCATACAGGCCTGATTGGTGGATTGCTGCAGAGATGGTTGTCCTTCTGGAAGGTTCTCCTCTCTCCACAGAGGACCTCTGGAGCTCTGACAGAGTGACCATCGGGTTCTTGGTCACCTCCCTGACTAAGGCCCTTCTCCCCTAATCTCTCAGTATAGATGGCTGGCCAGCTCTAGGAAGAGTCCTGGTGGTTTCAAACTTTTTCCACTTACCGATGATGGAGGCCACTGTACTCATTGGGACCTTCAAAGCAGCAGAAATGTTTCTGTAACCTTCCCCAGATTTGTGCCTCGAGACAATCCTGTCTCGGAGGTCTACAGACAATTCCTTTGACTTCATGCTTGGTTTGTGCTCTGACATGAACTGTCAACTGTGGGACCTTATATAGACAGGTGTGTGCCTTTCCAAATCATGTCCAGTCAACTGAATTTACCACAGGTGGACTCCAATGAAGCTGCAGAAACATCTCAAGGATGATCAGGGGAAACAGGATGCACCTGAGCTCAATTTGGAGCTTCATGGCAAAGGCTGTGAATACTTATGTACATGTGCTTTCTCAGTTTTTTTATTTTTAATAAATTTGCAAAAACCTCAAGTAAACTTTTTTCACGTTGTCATTATGGGGTGTTGTGTGTAGAATTCTGAGGAAAAAAATGAATTTAATCCATTTTGGAATAAGGCTGTAACATAACAAAATGCGGAAAAAGTGATGCGCTGTGAATACTTTCTGGATGCACTGTATGTTCTCCCTTTGTCTGTGTTGCTTCTCCTCTCATGTCTCAAAGATGGGCGCTTTAGGATAACTGGTGACTCTACAAGTTTAAGGGGGCTTAGGCCTGCTTTGTTGATATACTGGCACCTCGTTCAGTGACGTCTCCTGTATGGCACCCAACAATGCCAGAAAAGTTTCCAGCTCACGTTGATTTGGAATTGTTTTAAGTGTGTGTGAGGATGTTATGCTGGGTTACGTTTCACTTGTTTACGACATGAAAGGCACGATACCCGATGTTCAGTTAAGTAAACTCTTATCTGAACCTGGGACTCGTGTCCAGAGATTGTGTTTGGGGTACCGTTACTTGGGGTCTGTTTTGTTGTCACCCATTTCACGTCTACTGAGGGTTCTCTCTGAATTGTGTTTCCTAAGATTTCTTCCATTTTTTTTTTCTCTACAAGATTTATCTACAGTATTTATTTATTATTTATTTAAATATCTTTTTTTTATGTTCTTAGGGAGTCAAGGCTGGGGGGAGAGGGGCAGGGGCTTTTAAAAAACAGGGCCTGTTAAAGCCTGCTGAGGCCTTCCTTGTGTGAGGTTGGGCTACAAAAGAAATAAAGTGTTGTTGTTGTGCCCCCTACAGGTCACAACTGCCAAAAACATGTTATGTACCCACACCACATGAAAACTGGATATAGTGCCTGACCAGTCAGTTAATGGCCTCCAGCACAGTTGGCATCATGGAGTGATAGATAGATAGATAGATAGATAGATAGATAGATAGATAGATAGATAGATAGATAGATAGATAGATAGATAGAGTTAGGTCCATAAATATTTGGACAGAGACAACTTTTTTCTAACTTTGGTTCTGTACATTACCACAATGAATTTTAAATGAAACAACTCCGATGCAGTTGAAGTGCAGACTTGCAGCTTTAATTCAGTGAGGTGAACAAAACGATTGCATAAAAATGTGAGGCAACTAAAGCATTTTTATAACACAATCCCTTCATTTCAGGGGCTCAAAAGTAATTGGACAAATGAAATAACTGGAAATCAAATGTTCATTTCTAATACTTGGTTGAAAACCCTTTGCTGGCAATGACAGCCTGAAGTCCTGAACTCCTGGACGTCACCAGATGTTGGGTTTCCTCCTTTTTAATGCTCTGCCAGGCCTTTACTGCAGCGGCTTTCAGTTGCTGTTTGTTTGTGGGCCTTTCTGTCTGAAGTTTAGTCTTCAACAAGTGAAATGCCTGCTCAGTTGGGTTAAGATCAGGTGACTGACTTGGCCATTCAAGAATTTTCCACTTCTTTGCTTTAATAAACTCCTGGGTTGCTTTGGCTGTATGTTTTGGGTCATTGTCCATCTGTATCATGAATCAATTTGACTGCTGTATTTAGCTGGATTTGAGCAGACAGTATGTCTCTGAACACCTCAGAATTCATTCGGCTGCTTCTGTCCTGTGTCACATCATCAGTAAACACGAGTGTCCCAGTGCCACTGGCAGCCATCACACTGCCTCCCTCCACCGTGTTTTACAGATGATGTGATATGCTTTGGATAATGAGCTGTTCCACGCCTTCTCCATACTTTTTTCTTGCCATCATTCTAGTAGAGGTTGATCTTGGTTTCATCTGTCCAAAGAATGTTTTTCCAGAACTGTGCTGGCTTTTTTCGATGTTCTTTAGCAAAGTCCAATCTAGCCTTTCTATTCTTGAGGCTTATGAGTGTCTTGCACCTTGCAGTGCACCCTCTGTATTTACTTTCATGCAGTCTTCTCTTTATGGTAGACTTGGATATCGATACGCCGACCCCCTGGAGAGTGTTGTTCACTTGGTTGGCTGTTGTGAAGGGGTTTCTCTTCACCATGGAAATGATTCTGCGATCATCCACCACTGTTGTCTTCCGTGGATGTCCAGGTATTTTTGCGTTGCTGAGTTCACCAGTGCTTGCTTTCTTTCTCAGGATGTACCAAACTGAAGATTTTGCCACTCGTAATATTGGAGCAATTTCTCGGATGGGTTTTTTCTGTTTTCGCAGCTTAAGGATGGCTTCTTTCACCTGCATGGAGAGCTCCTTTGACCACATGTTGTCTGTTCACAGCAAAATCTTCCACATGCAAGCACCACACCTCAAATCAACTCCAGACCTTTTATCTGCTTCATTGATAATGACATAATGACGGACTTGATCACACCTGCCCATGAAATAGCCTTTGAGTCAATTGTCCAATTACTTTTGAGCCCCTGAAATGAAGGGATTGTGTTAAAAAAACGCTTTAGTTGCCTCACATTTTTATGCAATCGTTTTGTTCACCCCACCGAATTAAAGCTGAAAGTCTGCACTTCAACTGCATCGGAGTTGTTTTATTTAACATTCATTGTGGTAATGTACAGAACCAAAATTAGAAAAACGTCATCTCTGTCCAAATATTTATGGACCTAACTGTAGATAGATAGATAGATAGATAGATAAAATGTTGCGTACGCCCATTTCCACGTTCAAATCACGATGTATAAAACCTAAACTCAGTGTAAAGCCACGCACATTTCCACAGTAGCTCATACCCTGGTGTACACAAGTTCTCTGCTTGGTTTTGCAGACTTGCGGCACCCAGCGTCAAAGCAGTGCTTTTGTTCCTGTGTGGTTTCCCTTTCTTTTTTAGATCCACAATCCCTGACGCGGCTTTATAAATACACTGAAATTAACCGCATATTGTTTATTAGTTTAATGTGTCTGATTGTAATTAACCTGTAACAATATAATGGTCCACAGATTGGTCAAACTGTTCCAAATACCATAGCTGCTTTAGCGTTGTTACTCTCACTGCACCACTCGGAGTATTTATATCACTGTATCTGAGTGTGAATCACAGATCTACATAAGAGAATTGTCAGGATACAGCATCAAGCACACGCTGCCTCAGCCATGCTGTTTATTGAACTGCTCTCATATGACAAACGCTTCAGAGCGTTTCCTGTACGGACCTCGTAGCTGACAAACAGTTTGATCCCAAGAACTCTAAACGCACTCAATCAGTCCATCAAGTGCTCCTTATAGAACTGTTTGTATGTATTTTGCATAACCCCGCGTAGCCACAGAGATGCCAAACATGCGCCAACAGTAGCCACAGCACGTAGCAACAGACATTTTAGGTTGATTTATGTTTGAATCCATTGCTTTGTGTGCTTTTCAGAAAACTGAGTTTTTTGGAAAAAATATTTAGCCCTCAAAGAGTTAAACAACTAAATGTTTTCGCATTTTTGGAAAGTGCACCTTTGAAATATTAACTACTTGCTGCACAATAAATTGGTGGCGCAGTGGTAGTGCTGCTGCTTTGCAGTAAAGAGACTGTGGAAGATTGTGGGTTCGCTTCCTGGTTCCTCCCTGTGTGGATAGCACTTTGAGTACTGACAAAAACGCTATATAAATGTAATGAATTATTATCATTATTAAATTGCACTTCTGTGTCCGCCTCTCTTACTCTTCCACAAGCCCCTGTCCCTCTATGCAGGACTTGGGGTCCGTCAGATTTACCGGTTAAGAACCCGCAGGCTTGACCGCATCTAATTCATCATCACTTCCAAGGTGTGATCTGTTTGTCAATTCAACGCACATTCTAATAGAAACTCGGTGATACGAATTATTTATAGGCGTTTGTGTATGGCTGCATTTCCTTTCTTGACCACGGGTGTCGCCATTGCTCACTTTCTCCAAAATGTGCGTGACGCACGATCCCTCGTCATGTTTTCTTTTTACAACTCCCGAAGTTTCCACGTGGGCCGTTCTATATGCACATTTCAAGCCTCTTTTTGTATGGACGCAGACTTTATAAATAAGCCCCCCTTCTCTCCACCACACTACTTGGACATTTATTCTATGTGTCTGTGGGTTTTTGCTAGAAGATAAACTTAACATCTGTGCGCAGTTTACCCCTAAAAAGGTCCCGTGTTGTTGCTGAACTCGTTTTAAAGTACCTGTCTTGATCCACTGGACTAAATCCCCCCATAATTACATGTCACCTGTAAAACCAAGAAGGAGACGCGGAAAAAAGTTTGGAGCACATCCGTGACCCCGTAGGCTATCATGAAAATAAATCAAACAGGAAAGGATCTTTTTACAAAGATAAGGTCGAAGTCTTTTGAGACTGGAGTCCGATATTCAAGTGACTCAAAGATGGCCGAGTTGCTGGTCAATTTGGGTTTCAGACAGGAGGCGGCGGGTCCAGGAGGGCGGGCAACGGAAGGGTCGTCATGGGGTGGGACGGCCGTCAATCTGCAGGGGGAGGAAGTGAGAAGGCATTAGCAAACAGCGCCATCTCCTGGATCAGCGGGTAACTCTCGTCAGCCAGAGCCGTTAAGATACCTCCGTTAAGCGCACGTGTGTGACAGACCTCTTAATCTCCGTTAGTTTGCAGAGATCAGAGCAGAACCTTGTAATCTCTCATCACAGCTTCATCACGAGGCTGGGAGCATGCGCTGATGGCGTGTTGCTGTACCCACCGCACGACGAACCGTCTGGATTGGGACCCGAGTGCAGCGGGTGACACCTCATCATTATAACTAAGTAAATACTTTTATGAAATTAACTTTAACATCTCAAGAATGGCTCCTATGCTTTTCATTCCCTAAAATGGTTCATCATGTTGACTAATTTTGCCAAGGAGCCGAGCCGCTCGTCTCCCTCCCGTTCATTTCGCCACTCCAGTTTTTAATCGGAGTTGACGTGAAATTGATGCCCAAAACAGCGGATCGCTTAGCGAGTCGCCAAAAGCGTGTCCTCATTAACAACACAAGCCGGACGTCAGCTCCACTTATGGATTTTGTGTAGAGCGATTCGGATGGTTGTTCTTAATTCCTGACTTATATGTAGATAGACATGGCAATTTGAAGATGCTGACACTAATTACAGCAGCAGCAGAGAAGCTGGCAGCTCTGCTCTGTCCAATATGAATCAGCCCATCAGAAAGGATTAGGATGGCAGCGTCCATTCCCGTCATGTCTGTGTGCCTGGCCAGTCATCCCTGACTCTGACCACCTGGACGTGTCCTGGGAGCCCACTTGAGCCGATCCATGTAGAAACAGACACTGACAGACACCGAGACCCCCGGCAAGTCATCCCCTCGATGGACTCTGCGCAGAAGTCGCAGTTTCGCCCCTCCTGTCACAATCCAGACTTGTGACGTGGAGCTCCTGCATGGTTTGAAATTTACAGGTACTGCACTTTAGTTGGGAAGTTGCGCAAAAAGGAAAACAAAATTGGGTCGTCCTCATTTATTTTTCATTCGCTACCCATCTTTTAAAGAGAGTGCCTGCTTTTTGGAGTGTAAATAATTCATTTTCTGTTTAACTTTTGCAGAGTACTATCTAGAATTATCCTCATTATTCTCAACTTTTTTTTTTTAAAGAGAAGAGGAGGGAGAATAAAAGGAAAATTTTAGAGAGCCCAGAATTCAGGACAACTCACTGACATTCAGGCGCTGCTAGAGTTCAACGGAGGAGTGAAATGGTCTTTAGTGATGGAGCTTTAGAGGACCACTCTGCCTTGTGCATACTTCTTGTTATTTATTTCTTAGTCATTTTTTGTCATAACTCATCACTTCTTTATTATGTCGAACCCTGGACTATCTGATGGGCCGCGGTGAATACAGACATTAAAAAATGAAAGGAAAACTGAAATGGGATTGAAGCTCTCGTAAAACTCAAGTATCTGTGCTGCTTTTAGCTTGAAATGTCAGGAATTGCTTTTCTGGAAAACTGTTTTGGAATTCTACTGACGCTAAATTGAACAAAGTCTATCGGTGAGGTAACATCACGGCTTCAAATGCAAGATGCTTTAGTATTGATTGTACCTACCTTTAAAGGCACTATATAATAAAGCATAATTCTTAATAAACAGGCAACTGTCATACATCCTCCTGTCATGTTGAGCGATACCACACACTGTCTAGGACATAAAGTTCTTGTTTCCTTAACAAAATAAAG
Source organism: Erpetoichthys calabaricus (assembly GCF_900747795.2). NCBI lineage: Eukaryota > Metazoa > Chordata > Cladistia > Polypteriformes > Polypteridae > Erpetoichthys > Erpetoichthys calabaricus. The sequence continues at coordinate 17,892,281 of NC_041396.2, read as the reverse complement.
ATTTCTATTGCAAACACATTTATGAATGCTTTGTATAGAATATCAATTATCCACCTTAATAAAGAATATGTGTTTGTGTGTCCAGCCATTTGCTGTGTCTCTATCGTTTGAAAAGATGGCACATCACAAACATTTTTATTAATGAAATGCATTGCATTTGCCATTCCAACAGATGGCACATGAAAAACATTTATAGTAATAAAATACATTGCATTTGTCATTCCAACAGATGGCAGATAAAAAAACATTTATAGTAAAAAAAATGCATTGCATTTGTTATTCCTACAGATGGTACACCGCATACTGCTTTTACAACTCCCATACAATATGGCATATAACAGAGACATATACATTGCATTTGTCATTCCAACAGATGGTGCATCACAAACATTTGTAGTAATAAAATAATTGCAGTTTTCAATCCAACAGATGTCTCACCACAAACACTGATTTTATGAATCCCTTACAAGATGGCATATAACAGAGACAAATGCATTACATTTGTCATTCCAACAGAGGGTGCACCACAAAAACTAACACTCCTTTTATGAACCCCATATGAAATGGCATATGACAGAGACATATGCATTGCATTTATCATTCCAACAGATGGTACATCACAGACATTTGTAGTAATAAAATGAATTACATTTGTCATTCCAACAGATGGCACACCACGTACATTAACACTGTTTTTTTAAATCCTATATCAGATGGCATATAACAGAAAAATATGCATTACATTTGTTATTCCAACTGATGGTGCATCACAAACATTTGCAGTAATAAAATGCATTGCATTGGTCATTCCAAGAGATGGCGTAACACAAAAATAGTAGTAATAAAATGCATTGCATTTGTCATTCCAGCAAAGGGTGCACCACAAAACACTAACACTCCTTTTTACGAACCCCATATGAGATGGCATAAGACAGAAACATATGCATTACATTTATCATTCCAACAGATGGTACATCACAGACATTTGTAGTAATCAAATGAATTACATTTGTCATTCCAACAGATGCCATACCACATACATTAACACTGCTTTTTAAAATCCTATATCAGATGGCATATAACAGAAAAATATGCATTGCATTTGTCAATCCAACTAATGGTGCATTACAAACATTTGCAGTAATAAAATGCATTGCATTGGTCATTCCAAGAGATGGCACAAAACAAAAATTGTAGTAATAAAATTAATTGCATTTGTCATTCCAACAGAGGGTGCACCACAAACACTAACACTGCTTTTGCGAACCCCACGAGATGGCATATGACAGAGACAGATGGTACATGACAGACATTTGTAGTAATCAAATGAATTGCATTCTTCATTCCAACAAATGGTGCACCACATACATTAACACTGCTTTTTCAAATCCCATATCAGATGGCATATAACAGAAAAATATGCATTGCATTTGTCATTCAAACTGATGGTGCATCACAAACATTTGCAGTAATAAAATGCATTGCATTTGTCATTTCAACAGATGGTGCACCACAAACGCTAACATGGCTTTTACGAATCCCATACGAGATGACATATAACAGAGACATATGCATTAATAATTCTAAACATTTTTATAGCAGTTTTTTCATTACTCAAAGCGTTCTCCACACAGGGAGGACCTGCGAAGCGAACTCGCAATCTCCTTACTGCAAAGCAGCAGCACTACCACTGCGCCACCTGCTTTTTCAAATCCCATATCAGATGACCTATAAAAGAGACATATGCATTGCATTTATCATTCCAACAGATGGAGCATCACAAATATTAACACTATTTTAATGGAACCCATAACAAATGGCATTTAACGGAGAGATGTTCATTGCACAGGGCACTACAAATTTTAACACTGGGGTTTACATTGATTAATTAAATTTCAACCCATCTTAGAGGATTGCAGGACTATTATGCTATAAAGTGTTCATTATCTTTCTTTCCTTGGCAATGTGAAGATTTCTGTTGCAGACTGTGTTTAATGTGCCTGGCATTGCAGACACAAAACTCAGTCTTGTCTTTCTGTTTGGTGAGATGAATATTTTCAATGCAGTGTATGTTTTTTTTTTTTTATTTATTTATTAATATTTAACTGCACTACACAATGGGAAAGTTTTTTTCTTTCTTTCTTTAGTAGCTTAAATAGTTCCCTTGCAAATGTTTATAGTTTGCCCATCTTTAAATGCTTGATTTAGAATATAATGCATAAAAAATGTTTAATTGCTTGATATAGAATATCTACCGTAACACAAGGATATGTGTCTGTGTATCTGTGTGTCTGTACTGTTGTTATGCCTCTGTCATTCCAACACAGGGTGCATCACAATCATTTGTATTAATAGAATGCATTGCATTTGTCATTCTAACATCACAAACATTAACTTTACATTTACAAATCCCATACCGAATGGCATATAACAGAGACATTTGCATTGTATTTGTCATACCAACACATGGAGTGTCAAAAAAGTTAACACTGCTTTTACAGATCCCATACCAAATGGCATATAACAGAGTCACATGCATTGCATTTGTCATTCCAACAGATGGTACATCACAAACATTTGCAGTAATGTATTTTATTAATAAAATCAAGCTGCAGAGCTGCAGCACCATATGTCACCACAAGTCTAGGCTAACAGTTCTACACCAGCATTTTCATTGCAGAGGTGAAGGTTCAGGGTGAGTGTGGCTAGAGTGTAGTATAGATGTGCAGTGCCATCATTTCCATTCTGAAACTGCTGGTATAGACCTGCCCGTCACTTATGGAGCTGCCACTCTGCAGTTAGCCCCTTTTCCATTTAATTACTACAAATGTTTGTGATGCATGATCTTTTTTGAATAACAAAAGCAATGCATTTTAATTACTGCATGCATTATTAAATACATTCCAACACATGGTGCACTTCCAAACGTTAATGCTGAAATGCACTTAGGTGAATGGGATTGGAAGTTGTGTTGCTATGAATGTCCCGTTATGGTCCAAATTGTTCAAATATTCTCGTAGACTTGGAGGCGTCTTGGGAACCTCAGCCCATTTGAGTGCTCTGAATGGTGGAGCAAACTGAGGCTGCAGAGCACATGAATTGCCTCTCATTTCCTTACCCAACCAGGAAGACTTTAAAATTAATGGATGGAAGTAGTCATGCTTATACCATACCTGTGCCATCCACAATTTTGTGGTTTATATTTGTAATTAACTTTGCAGAGATCTGCTTTGGATCAGTGTCCGAAAAAGCCAAATTCAATCAACTGGGATTCATTGCCATAAATAATACAATGTAAAAACGTGAACTAGCGCGAATGCAAATGAGATGCATGACATCATCAGTCAGCAGGAAACGGCCCATCCCAACGGCTTTGTTTTTTTATCATTGCTGCCGATTTCAATCATGCCATCTTAAAAACTGTACCAGCATGTGAACAGTACGAAATCATCCAGTAATTCTATAAGAAACAGACTAAGAAGTAATGCAATACCCAAAATAACTCCTAACGATAAGGTGGATTTGGAAAATAACCCACAACATTATAATAAATGACATTAAGCAATGGATGGCTAGTCATTTTTTTAAATGAATGAAAGCAACACAGAAATTTTCATTTTTGTACCTCTGAAGCTTGTTAATAAGGTAACCTGCGATGTAGGGCCGCTCTCCGGTTACGTCAAACCCTACGCGAAACATCTTGGCTTTTTATTTGATCCCAATTTTAAATTTGATAAGCAAATAAATGCTGTAGTTAAGGCCTCTTTCTATCATCTGAGAGTCTTGCACAGGTTTTGTTTCAAACATTTTGAGACATTAATCGAAATGCTTTTATTTCTTCTCATCTGGATTATTGTAATGGGCCATATTTTGGGGCTAGTCAGACTACCCTGTCTCGTCTTCAGCTTGAGCAAAATGCAGCCACACATCTGCTAACAAAGACAAAGAATTCAATCCATTTAATCCCAATTTTAGCATCTTTTTGGCTGGTTACCTGTGAAATTCAGAGTTGAGTTGAGTTGAGTTGAGTTGAATTGATCTGACCTGACCTGACCTGAGCTGAGCTGAGTTGGATTGAGAGTTGAGTTGAGTTGAGTTGAGTTGAGCTGAGTTGGGAGTTGAGTTGGGTTGACAGTTGAGTTGAGTAGAGCTGAGCTGAGTTGAGAGTTGAATTGAGTTGAATTGATGTAAATTGAGTTGAGTTGAGCTGGGTTGAGAGTTGAATTGAGAGTTGAGTTGAGCTGAGTTGATGTAAATTGAGTTGAGCTGCTGTGAGTTGAGCTTGATTGAGAGTTGAGTTGGGTTGAGAGTTTATTATGCTGAACTGAGTTGAGCTGAGCTCGGTTGAGAGTTGACTTGAGTTGAGTTGAGTTGAGCTGAGTTGGGAGTTGAGTTAGGTTGACAGTTGAGTTGAGTTGAGCTGAGCTGAGTTGAGAGTTGAGTTGAGTTGAGTTGAATTGATGTAAATTGAGTTGAGTTGGGTTGACAGTTGAGTTGAGTTGAGCTGAGCTGAGTTGAGAGTTGAGTTGAGTTGAATTGATGTAAATTGAGTTGAGTTGAGCTCGGTTGAGAGTTGAGTTGAGTTGAGTTGGGAGTTGAGTTGGGTTGACAGTTGAGTTGAGGTGAGCTGAGTTGAGAGTTGAGTTGAGTTGAATTGAGCTGAGTTGGGTTGAGAGCTGAGTTGAGTTGAATTGATGTAAATTGAGTTGAGTTTAGAGTTGAGTTGAGTTGAATTGATATAAATTGAGTTGAGTTGAGTTGAGAGTTGAGTTGAGTTGAGAGTTGAGTTAAGATTTGACATCTGTGGGAATAACAAATATAATGCATGTGTCAGTGTTATACGCAATTTGGTATGGGATTCATAAAAACAGTTTTCATGTTTGTGATGTGCCATCAGCTGGAATGAGAAATGTAATGCATGTGTCTGTTATTTGATATTTGTTATGGGACTCATAAAAGCAATGTTAATGCTTGTGATGTGTCATCTGTTGGAATAACAAATATAATGTAGGTGTCCTGCGGTGGGTTGGCACCCTGCCCTGGATTGTTTCCTGCCTTGTGCCCTGTGTTGGCTGGGATTGGCTCCAGCAGACCCCCGTGACCCTGTGTTCGGATTCAGCGGGTTGGAAAATGGATGGACGGATGGATGTAGGTGTCAGTATTATACACAATTTGGTATGGGATTCATAAAAAAGTATTCATGTTTGTGATGAGGCACCTGTTGGGATTGCAAATGTAATGCATGTGTCTCTGTTATATGCCATTTCGTATGGGACTCATAAAAGCATTGTTAAAGTTTGATGTGGCATCTGTTGGAATGAAAAATGCAAAGCATTTTATTACAACAAATGTTTGTAATGCACCATCAGTTGGAATGGTCAATGCAATGCAATTTATTACAACAAATGTTTGTGCTGCGACATCTGTTGGAATAACAAATATAACGCATGTGTCGGTATTATACGCAATTTGGTAAGGGATTCATAAAAACAGTTTTCATGTTTGTGATGTGCCATCAGTTGGAATGAGAAATGTAATGCATGTGTTTGTTATTTGACATTTGTTATGGGACTCATAAAAGCAGTGTTAATGCTTGTGATGTGTCATCTGTTGGAATGACAAATGTGATGCATGCATCTCTGTTATGTGCCCTTTGGTAAGGAATATATAAAAAGAGTGTTAATATTTTTAATGTGCCATCTGTTGGAATAACAAATATAATGTATGTGTCAGTATTATACGCAGTTTGGTATGGGATTCATAAAAACAGTGTTCATGTTTGTGATGAGGCATCTGTTGGAATGACAAATGTGATGCATGCATCTCTGTTATGTGCCCTTTGGTAAGGGATTCATAAAAAGAGTGTTCATATTTGTGATGTCTGCGGTGGGTTGGCACCCTGCCCAGGCTTGGTTCCTGCTTTGTGCCCTTTGTTGGCTGGGATTGGCTCCAGCAGACCCCCGTGACCCTGTGTTCGGATTCAGTGGGTTGGAAAATGGATGGATGGATGGATGTATGTGTCAGTATTATACACAATGTGGTATGGGATTCATAAAAAAGTATTCATGTTTGTGATGAGGCATCTGTTGGAATGACAAATGCAATACATGTGTCTCTGTTACATGCCATTTTGTATGGGACTCATAAAAGCATTGTTAAAGTTTGATGTGGTATCTGTTGGAATGAAAAATGAAAAGCATTTTATTACAACAAAAGTTTACGATGCGCCATCTGTTGGAATGGCCAAAGCAATGCAATTTATTACTATAAATGTTGGTGCCATGCCATCTGTCGGAATGAAAGAGGCATAGCAAGTGAACAGACACACAGACACTTATATTTTGATTAAGGTAGAAGCGGTGCTGAAAGTTCCTGAATGTGTGTGAACTTGGGGTCTCGTGATGGACTCTAGCCGGTAGCTTCTCCCTCATCTGACATCACTAATTAGAATGACCAACACACATTGAAATGGGAAACTCCAAGGAGCTCATTGCAGATGTGAGAGTGAGGATCACAGATTTGCACAAAGCCATGAATTTCTCTTGGAGTCATTTCTGACCATCTTCATATACCAGGATCATCAGTTCACACAATTGCTTGCAAGGACACGTTTGTTGGAACTGGAAGTCAAGTCAAGTCAAGTCAAGAGTATTTATTGTCATTTCATCCATATACAGTAGTACAGCATACAGTGAAACGAAACAACGTTCCTCCAGGACCATGGTGCTACATAACACACAGGACAATGAAGAATCCACGACACATAACATAAAGACACATAATATATAACAAGGTGTATGCGAGTCAAATGTGCAAACATGTGCAACACTGCAGAACTGTCAGATATCAGTCCGGTCCAGGAGTGTTCAGGAGTCTGACTGCTTGGGGGAAGAAACCGTTACACATTCTGGAGGTGAAGGCCCGAGTGCTTTGGTTCCTTGTTCTCAATGGCAGGTGTGTTAATAGTGAATGTGAAGGGTGTGTTGGATCATTCACAATGCTGGTGGCTTTGCAGATGCAGCGTGTGGTGTAAATGTCCATGATGGAGGGAAGAGAGACGCCGATGATCTTCTCAGCTCGTCTTCACTATCTGCTGTAGGGCTTTGTGATCCCTGACTGTGCAATTTCCAAACCAGACAATGATGCAGTTGCTCCGGATGCTCTCTATGGTTCCTCTGTAGAATGTCGTTAGAGTAGCCGGTGGACGATGGGCTTTCCTCAGCCTACGCCGCTGCTGGGCTTTCTTGGCTAAAGAGCTGGTGTTGTGGGCTCTCTGCCAGGTGGACACCCAGGAATTTGGTGCTATTGACGACATCCACAGTTGAGCAGTCAATGTTCAGTGCCAGATGGTCACTCTTAGTCTTCCTAAAGTGGACAATCATCTCCTTTGTTGTGTCCACATTCAGAGGCAGGTTATTGGCTTTACACCAGTCCGTTAACCGCTGCACCTCCTCTATGTATGCTGACTCATTGTTGTTGCTGATGAGACCCACCACAGTCGTGTCATCGGCAAATTTTATGATGTGATTAGAGCTGTGTGTTGCTGCACAGTCATGAGGCAGCAGTGTGAACAGTAATGGACTGAGCACACAGCCTTGAGGGGCTCCAGTTCTCAGTGTGGTGGTTCTGGAGATGTTGTTTCCAATCCGGAAGTCCAGAATCCAGTTACAGAGGTAGGTCTTCAGTCCCAGCAGGCTCAGCTTTTCGGTCAGCTGCTGAGTGTTGAATGTTGAGCTGAAGTTGATAAACAGCATTCGAACGTGTGTGTCCTTATTGTCCAGATGAGCGAGAGCCAGATGGAGAGTGGTGGCTATTGCATCATCTGTTTTACGGTTCCGGTGGTAAGCAAACTGCAGGGGATCCAGTGAAGGGGGCAGCAGGGTTTTGATGTGCATCATGACAAGCTTCTCGAAGCACTTCATGATAATGGGAGTGAGTGCAATGGGATGGTGTGACTTTTTTTGCGACTTGAGACCCACATTGTCACCCTCAGCTGATAGGACATTGTGGTCCAGGTGGTCAGATGCAATGCAAGTTCCTCAAAGGAACTCGAAGGTGTTGGAACACCACAAGTAAGGATGAGTCTTACGGACTAGGGGGGCTGCCATCCCTGCTCCAAAATGAACACCCTAGCTGAAGCTTGTGGCTGATCATGTGGACAAAGAAAAAGCCTCCAGGACGAAAGTTTTATAGTCAGATGAGCCGAGGATTGAGATGTTTGGCCACCATGACCACAGGTACGTCTAAATTTAAAGAAGACAAGGTGAGGCCTTTCACCCCCAAGAACACTGTGCCAACTTTTAAGCATGGTGGTGATGCTAACCATGGTGTGAAGCATGCTGGTGGTCATCATGCTCTGGGTGCATTGCACCAAGTGGGCGAAATAAGGAGGAAGAAGGATTACCTCCAAATTCTTCATCGTAACCTCAAATGAAACTTGGACACAACTGGGTGATCCAACAGGACGATGACCCTAACGCCACATCAAGGTTGGTTTTGGAATCACTGAAATCAGGCTCACATTAAATGTTCGGAGGGGGCTTCCTAAAGTCCTGACCTGAACCCTATTGAAAGTATGTGGACCAAACTTAAAGATCAAGCCCATGCTAGGACCACAGTAGGATGAACTCGACCGATTCTACCAAAAAAGATTGGTCAAGTAACCATCCAGAATTCTTCCAGAAGCTTCTTGATGGCTACCAGAAGTGTCTGACTGAGATAAACCATAAGGAACCCAAAATGTCATTGTTGTATGGGAACCATTGAACCTGTGATGGTTTCAGAAATCCCACACTAAATTAGAATGTCAGTCAGTCAGTCATCGTCCAACCCGCTATATCCTACCTACAGGGTCACGGGGGTCTGCTGGAGCCAATTCCAGCCAGCATAGTGTGCAAGGCAGGAACAAACCCCGGGCAGGGCGCCAACCCACCGCAGGGCACACACAAGCATCAAGCACACACACTAGAGACAATTTAGGATCTCCAACGCACCTAACCTGCATGTCTTTGGACTGTGGGAGGAAACCCACGCAGACACGGGGAGAACATGCAAACTCCACACAGGGAGGACCCGGGAAGCAAACCTCAGGACTCCTAACTGCGGGGGTGGCAGCACTACCCACTGCGACACCATGCCACCCCTAAATTAGAATGTGCGACTTAAATTTCTGATTTTTATGTAACAAAGATGTACGTTGTACAATCATTTGGTCAGAGAAGAAGAACGGCTTCAGAAATCATCAACAGCCCAGTGCCGCCCTGGCATACGTGCCCCTCATATGAGTTAATAGAGACTTTTCACCACAACTGTATGCTGCCCCCCACTGTCACCCCCCTATTCACTTTTCTTCACTATGCTGCACTGCATTTCATTGCTAATGCCAGCTCTTGCCCATCATTGTCATCTTTATGGCTTGACTTGGTTTCTGTTACGCGGGCACACTTTTATTTATTAAGATTTAACTAATCAATTCTGCTGAACTTTTCAACAGTGGATATTTAATTATGGCCTCGGGTCAAGCCACCTTTTTTTTTTGCCAACAGTTGCCTGGCACTTCTTTGTTGTTGTTTCTTACTACTTTGCCCGTTTTTGTGTCAGAATCATTTACAAGAAAGCTGCTCGATTACAGAGCTTTATTCCCCTTGGCGGTTATGAATTATTAATTCTTTCTATAAAAACTCAAATTTGCACATGTTGTGTTTAATGATGACTTGTTGTTCTGAACTCCTAAAGCCTTCCTATGTAGTTTGTTTATTTAAGGTGGAGTGGCACACCGGGTTTGCATTGATACCTCCTAGCCCAACGGACCTGGGTTCAAATTGGGCAAAGTGCACGTGATCCTTGTGTCATCGTGGCTTATGCTCCTTGTCCCCAGGGTTCTTTGGCCCGGCAGATAGGAGTGCACCCCCCTCCCCCCACCCATCCTGTCCAGGTTGGTTCTTACTTTGTGCCTGATGCTCCTCAGATGGATGTGTCCTTCAGCAGTGCTAGGAATGAATAACCACAGCCAGAAAATGAAGAAATGCATTCGACTGACATCCTGTCCTATTAAGAGTTGGATCCTGCTTTCAGCTGAATTGTCGTCTGGTTAGGCTCCATCTCCTGATCAGCATGTGAGGTACTTGGTAAGTTCAGCAAAAACTTAAATGAATGAATGAATGAATGAGCACTGAAAACGAATTGACATCCCATCCACTAAAGGAATAAGGATTAAGAAATAAGGTTATAAAATGAACAAATGACTGAACGACTCCTACAAGCAAATTGACATTCCAGCAGGTGTCTTTTCCTGACATTTACTTTATGCTCTCTTGATAGACATTCCTTCACAGCGTCAGTTCCTGACAACTCGTTGATGCTTTCTTGATAGGCTTTTAAAACTCTGTCAGCCTGTCAAAAAGGATGTAGGTTCAGAAGATGAATGAATGGTTGATGGAGTGAAACAGCGACTGACTGAATAAATGAACGAATGAATGAATGAATGAATTAACCCTGTAATTTACTTATCTGAATGCTGTCTGGATAGGTTACATCTCCAAATAAGCTTGTTATGTAATTATAATGTTCAGGAAATAACAAGAAAATGAATTAATGAAGGGCAGCACGGTGGCACAGTCGCAGTAAAGAGACCTGAGGTTCACTTCCCGGGTCCTCCCTGCATGTAGTTTGCATGTTCTCCTTGTGTCTGCGTGGGTTTCCTCCCACAGTCCAAAGACATGCAGGTTAGGTGCATTGGCGATCCTAAATTGTCCTTAGTGTGTGCTTGGTGTGTGTGTGTGTGTGCGCTGCGGTGGGCTGGTGCCCTGTCCGGGATTTGTTCCTGCCTTGTGCCCTGTGCTGGATGGGATTGGCTCAAGCGGACCCCTGTGGCCCTGTGCTAGGATATAGCGGATTGGAAAATGACTGACTGACTGAATGAATAAATGGATCCTGCACATGAATTGGCATTCCAAATGACATGTGGGTTCAGAAACTGAATGAATGAATGAATGAATGAAATTACCCTTCATTTAAAAGGCACTATATGATAGATAGATAGATAGATAGATAGATAGATAGATAGATAGATAGATAGATAGATAGATAGATAGATAGATAGATAGATAGATAGATACTTTATTAAGTGTTCAATGTGCATGCTGCCAACTGAATAGTGAATAAGCTACTGTTTTGGGTTCATATATTTGAAAATCTGATTCTGAAGGTGGGCAGCATGGTGGCGCAGTGGGTAGCGCTGCTGCCTTGCAGTTAGGAGACCTGTGGTTCGCTTCCTGGGTCCTCCCTGTGTGGAGTTTGCATGTTCTCCTTGTGTCTGCGTGGGTTTCCTCCCACAGTCCAAAGACATGCCGGTTAGGTGCATTGGCGGTCCTAAATTGTCCCGTTTGTGTGCCCTGCGGTGGGTTGGTGCCCTGCTTGGGGTTTGTTTCCTGCCTTGCGCCCTGTGTTGGCTGGGATTGGCTCCCTGATCTGAATGCTTTCTAGACCTGTTACAGCTCCAAATAATGTCACATCAAATTACAAGGTTAAGGAAAAAACGGGCAAATAAATGAATTAATTAATGAATTAGCCCTGTAATTTATTTATTTGAATGTTGTCTGGATAGGTTACATCTTCAGATAAGCTTGTTATGTAATTAGAACGTTCAGGAAATAACAAGAAAATAAATGAATAAATGGATCCTGCACATGAATTGGCATTCCAACTGACATTGGGTTCTGAAACTGAATGACTGAACTGGCAATACAATTGATATCAGGTTCATAAAATGAATGAATGCATGAAAGAATGAATGAATTTGCCCTCAATTTGCCCTTTACTGATCAGAACGCTGTCTGGACAGGTGACACCTCCAAAAAAGCCTCTTCAGCAATGAGAAGGTTCAGGAAAAAAAAAAAAACATTCAAATGAATGAATGAATGAATTAGCCCTGTAATTTACTGGTGGTCTGTCGAGTGTTTTTTATAGCCATGGTCCTGATACAAGACCTTATGGGACCTGTAAATGAATGAATGAATCCTACAAATTAACTAAAACATTTCCTTTATACTATCATGATAGACACTGGATCACTGTTACACTGCAAAGAAATAAGTAGGTGTAGAAAATGAATGAGTGTGTGAGTGGATTTTCCCTGTAATTAACTGGTGGTCTCTCCAGGGTCCTTTGTAGCCTTGTCTCTCACAATGTCTCCTAAAACCCTGTAAAGAAGAAAAGATGGGAAATGAATGACAGATGTACACGATAAAAGTAGAGTTTGAGTTGTGAGCTCCTGAGTGTTTTTGGCAACTGCAGTCTGTCACTATATGATAGATAGATAGATAGATAGATAGATAGATAGATAGATAGATAGATAGATAGATAGATAGATAGATAGATAGATAGATAGATAGATAGATAGGAAAGGCACTACTGTATATAATAGATAGATAGTGTGACACTAGAGAGCGCTGTTGCTCCTCAAAACCCCGCAGACAAACATTCAAGACACCAGGAAAAAGCACTAATAATATTTTTAATTTCTTTTCCTTTTGATATTGTGCCACAGTAGACACCACAAACACCACCATAAACAAATAAATCAATAATCAATAATACAAAAAATCCTCCTCTCCTCCCAGCAGCTCCGTCACACTACCACCCAATTCTGGCTCTCCTTGCCGGGTCTCCCATAGTCCTTTAAATAGTCCTTTACCAGGAAGTGCTCTTGTCCTTCAGTCCATGTGATTCAATAGCACTTCCGGGTCAGATGAAGCCTTATATTTTTCTTCAGCCCGGAAGTACTTCTGTTCTTCCGTCCCTGTGACTTGGGAGTACTTCCAGGCTATAGGGAAAATAAAAATCCCTGGGTCTCCCTGCAGCGTCACCCGATGATACCCTGTGGGAATCCGGGACACCTCCATGCTGCAGGGAGAACTCCATCTAGCAGCCTGGATGTGTTGGCTGGGATAAGCTGGTGGCCGCCTCTCACAATAGATAGATGAAAGGCACTATATAATAGATAGATAGATAGATAGATAGATAGATAGATAGATAGATAGATAGATAGATAGATAGATAGATAGATAGATAGATAGATAGATAGATAGATAGATAGATAGATAGATAGATAGATAGATAGATAGATAGATAGATAGATAGATAGATAGATAGATAGATAGATAGATAGATAGATGGCCGCTTGCTGCACACATCAAAAGACCTGAGAGCCTCCTTATCAAGTCTACTCTGGCTGGCTCTTCATGTCCTGCACTATTGTGTTGTCAGACCAGTCCAGGTTGTTGTTATGTGAACCCCCAGGTTCTTGTTGCTCTGCTGCACTGTCCTCCCCCTGAATGGTGACAGGTCTTGGCATACCATGAGGTCAACCACCAGTTCTTTTGTCTTGCCCATGTTGACTTGCTGGTTTTTTAATGTCCTCCACAACTTGTCTGTACTCTGACTCATCTCCATTATTAGTGAAGGAAGAATCCTCTGAAAATGTCTGTAGGTGTCAAGCGCTGGTATTGCGGTGGAATTCCAGTGTGTGTGTAATAAACAGGAATGGAGACTGGACAGATCCCTGAGGTACTCCAGTACTACACAGCACCATTTCTGACACACAGTCCCACAGCCTCACAAAACTTCTGTCAGTTGGTCAAGTAGTCCTAAGGCAGGAGATTGAGGCGGCATCAAGATGTAAAGTCTTGAGCTGGTTCCCCAACTGATGAGGCAGAACGGCGTTAAAAGCACTGAAAAAGCCAAAGAACGTGAGCCTGACTGTGGTGCTGATTTGTTCAAAATGGGAGCAGCTTCTGTGAAGAATACAGCTGAGATCATCCTCCAGACCTACTGTACGTGTGTCTGATAGGTGAACTGCAGAGGGTCCTGATGTTCCGTAAACCAGGGGTCATAGCTGCTGGAATGTCCTTTCTTTGTTTGGTGCTGGCTCATTCCACCGGGAAGCACCTCTGGAGATCTTTTCTGCCCACAGCTATCAGGCAATTCAGTGCTTCCACCTGTTGTAATTGTTAAGTTTGTTATTTATTTATTTGGTGATAGATAGATAGATAGATAGATAGATAGATAGATAGATAGATAGATAGATAGATAGATAGATAGATAGATAGATAGATAGATAGATAGATAGATAGATAGATATGAAAGGCACTATATGATAGATAGATAGATAGATAGATAGATAGATAGATAGATAGATAGATAGATAGATAGATAGATAGATAGATAGATAGATAGATAGATATGAAAGGCACTATATGATAGATAGATAGATAGATAGATAGATAGATAGATAGATAGATAGATAGATAGATAGATAGATAGATAGATAGATAGATAGATAGATAGATAGATAGATAGATATGAAAGGCACTATATGATAGATAGATAGATAGATAGATAGATAGATAGATAGATAGATAGATAGATAGATAGATAGATAGATAGATAGATAGATAGATTGATTGATTGGCTGTATCACCTGTCCTGTGAGTCTGTATCCTTGTTTTTTATGTTTCTACTGCTGTATGCATCTCAATTTCCTGACTGGGATTAATAAAGTTTATCTAATCTAATCTAAGCAGTAGGTTGAATGTGAAAGGCACTATATAATAGGTACATCACGGAATGTCAATGTTGTGCCCATTAATAAAGAGGAATGCCGCAGAGTCTTAGCACCCGAGACACCCGCTGACGTAATCTCCCCCTGAGATCAGCCCTGCTGCTTGAACCCCAGTCTCCGCCTGCAGCCCAAAGCCTTCATCCAAACACACAAATAAAAATGAAGAAACAATGAAAAGCCGCGCTGAGCCAAAAGCAGGTGGTTCTAACTGCTGTGTGTTTGAACCTGTCAGAACATCTGTTTGAAGGCACCAAGATAGCTCGCAGCATGAATATTAATAGATCCCGGAGCTATTTTAAGCCTCTCGTGCTGCACTCGCACTTGACAGGTTGCAGAGGGAATGGCGTTTCTCACTCAGCTGCTTTGTGAGCGACAACAACAAACAGGAAGCTTAAGCAAACAAAAGCATAAGAGCAGAAGAAAGATGAGTGGCATCGCATGAGGCCTGGCAGACGTGCAGTTTGATAGATCTGAGAGGCGGGCGGCCATGAGAAGTGGAGTGTGGCAGAGGAAGGTTTAAGTGAGGAGCACCAACAGAGGCAGAGGGTACATGTGAGGGAACTGAGACCCCATGCTGAGAGATCAAGAGATTCGCCTAAATGGGGTGAATTGAAGGAGTAAGAAAGGTTAGGGTGTAAAATGTGAAAACAAAGAGGAAAGCCAGCAGGGATTTGGTGTGAGCAGACAGCAAACTCCAAAGAGATAAAGAGATCAAGGACGAGGTGTGTATCAGTGGAAGATAAAAAGAGGATTGTGTACAGGGACCTTAAGAGCGGAGATCATCCCAAGTGAGGTGGATTGGAGGAGTGAAAAAGGACAGGGTCCAGGATCAGGATGTCAACAGTAAGAAAGGACAATAAGGAAAGCAGTAAGTGGTGACTGGGAGAGGCCATGAATAAGGCAGCAGAAATGTAGTCCAGGGCTGAAATAAGAGGATTGTGTGTAGGGGCCCAACACTGATAATACAAGAAAAGAGAAGGATTAAAGTAAGAAAAGACAATGAGAAATCGGACTGAGCAGAGAGATGTTGCATACTTGAACCCCTACCCCCACCAAGCGTAGACACTGCATATACAGTATGTTCAAACACGTGGACCATATTTGTAGAGCACTTTATAAGGATGCTCAGTGTGTAAGGCGCTATATACAATTATAAGTAGTCATGTATTTACTCTTTGCCACTGACACGCAGTGGCTCACTTAACCTCTTCACCATGCATTCACATTTCATTAAAACATTAAAACAAGTTCACCATACCTGTACATAAATTTACAAGGCTGCCCGGTCTGTAAGGCACTATACAAAATCATAAGACGCCATATTCAGTCCTTCTCACTGACATAAACACTAATGCATTTCACTCACTTAACATCCCTACCAAGTGCTCACGCTGCACCAACATTTATTCAAGTGGATCGTATCTGTAGAGCACTTCATACGGTTGCTCAGTATGTAAGGCACTATATAAAATCATGAGGTCACACTGTCAGTTTCTTCTCCAGCCCTACTCACTGTGTCACCATAAGTAAACACAGTATACCTTAACCTGGCCATCCTCCATTTTTGTGCTCTGAAAACCGTCCAAAAAGCAGAAGGTAATGTCCAAGGTCGTGGGATTTGTGTTTAGCACAGAGACAAAGGGACTGCCAAAGCAGAAGTGACCGATGTCTCTGCAGTGACTGATGTCACTTTTCTTTCATAAGTGTAGAATGAATTTGTAAAGCAAGACAGCTATTATGTAGTGCATTGTTGTTAGGAGGAACTAGGAATTACACTGACTGTTACAACAGGGATGACCTCCAACAGAAGGCCTCTGCCATGTCCAGATTGACCCATCTTGACATCATCTGCATAGGTTTAGGGCCAGCTGGACTGCACCCTGTCATCGATCCCAGGAGATGATCTTCCTCATCAGTATTAATGCCGATTGACATTTGCTGGGAAATTTGCCAAGAGACACCAGACAGTTAATGCAGTTAAGTGGAGATGGTGAAGGTGACTGGATTTTCATCAATTTGCAGTCATGTCTTCATCCTCTGGCACACCCAACCCCTTCTTTCAAAGCCATTTGCACTCTGTTGCTCCTTTAGTTTTCTAAAAATGCGATCATTGGCCCTGTTTTTTTCCGGTAGGTGAGGTTAAGGCCTAATGCACTTCCTGTTATTCAAAAACAGTGGCGGAATTGCAAAAGGAAAGCATCTGTGGTGACCCTCTGTGTTCAAATTCTATACAGTATATCATTACACAAAGAAAATAGAGCCGAGCTATCAGAAGGGATGATGGGTCCAATATTGTTATATGCTGTGTGTTTTTAGGGGGTAAATGGAGGGGACCTGCCACCTTAAGACTGATTCCTCCTTAAGACTTATACCGCCTTAAAATAGATAGATAGATAGATAGATAGATAGATAGATAGATAGATAGATAGATAGATAGATAGATAGATAGATAGATAGATAGATAGATAGATAGAAGTGAAAGGCACTATATAGGGTAGATAGATAGATAGCTAGATAGATAGATAGATAGATAGATAGATAGATAGATAGATAGATAGATAGATAGATAGATAGATAGATAGATAGATAGATAGATAGATAGATAGATAGATAGATAGATAGATAGATAGATAGATAGATAGATAGATGGCTTGTTGTATGCTGTGGAAGTACATGTGTTTGTAGGGGTGTCATGAAGGGGACATGCCACCTTAAGATTGATGCCTCCTTAAGACTTATGCCACCTTAAGATAGATAGATAGATTTTTTTTTTTTTTTTTTTTTTTTTAATTTTAAAAATAAACTTTATTTAGCACAATAACAAAAACATGAACACAGCAGTAAAATGCAGTTAATAAACATGTTGCATTACTCCACTACTATTGCCCCGTACACTCCTTCTACTCCACACCTAATATTACAGAATTTCCATAATACATAAGTAATTCATCATTTGTTCATTATACCAAATGTCCTTCACAATATTTAAATACTGGATGGTTGTAAGCCTAGAACAGGAGACGTCCTGAGGAATACAGTACTGTGTGTATAAATGGAGTGTGATGTACGGAGTAGGAGACGAGTACAGGGGGAGTAAACTGATTATGAAATGTGTACTTATTAGGGACAATGATTTAGATAGATAGATAGATAGATAGATAGATAGATAGATAGATAGATAGATAGATAGATAGATAGATAGATAGATAGATAGATAGATAGATAGATAGATAGATAGATAGATAGATAGATAGATAGATAGATAGATGGCTTGTTGTATGCTGTGGAAGTACAAGTGTTTGTAGGGGTGTCATGAAGGGGACATGCCACCTTAAGATTGATGCCTCCTTAAGACTTATGCCACCTTAAAATAGATAGATAGATAGATAGATAGATAGATAGATAGATAGATAGATAGATAGATAGATAGATAGATAGATAGATAGATAGATAGATAGATAGATAAAATGCACTGTATCACAGATAGATAGATAGATAGATAGATAGATAGATAGATAGATAGATAGATAGATAGATAGATAGATAGATAGATAGATAGATAGATAGATAGATAGATAGATAGATAGATAGATAGATAGATAGATACTTTATTAAGTATTCAATGTGCATGCTGCCAACTGAATAGTGAATAAGCTATCGTTT
Source organism: Erpetoichthys calabaricus (assembly GCF_900747795.2). Classification (NCBI taxonomy): domain Eukaryota; kingdom Metazoa; phylum Chordata; class Cladistia; order Polypteriformes; family Polypteridae; genus Erpetoichthys; species Erpetoichthys calabaricus. The sequence goes on along the minus strand of NC_041396.2, from coordinate 17,873,998 downwards.
TGGGTTCATATATTTGAAAATCTGATTCTGAAGGATGGCGGCGCAGTGGTAGCGCTGCTGCCTCACAGTTAGGAGACCTGAGGTTCGCTTCCCGGGTCCTCCCTGCGTGGAGTTTGCATGTTCTCCCCGTGTCTGCATGGGTTTCCTGCCACAGTCCAAAGACATGCAGGTTAGGTGCATTGGCGATCATAAATTGGCCCTACTGTGTGTGTGCTTGGTGTGAGTGTGCCCTGCGGTGGGCTGGCGCCCTGCCTGGGATTTGTTTCCTGCCTTGCATCTTGTGTTGGCTGGGATTGGCTCCAGCAGACCCCCTTAACCCTGTGTTCGGATTCAGCGGGTTGGAAAATGGATGGATGCTTTATGAGAAGATCACCCCTCATGTTAAAAGACCCTAAACCAGGGGGTGTCCAGCTCCGGTCCTGGTGGCTGCAGGTTTTCATTCTCACCCTTTTCCTAATTGGTGGCCAGTTTTCGCTGCTAATTAACTCCTTTTCCCTGTTTTTAAGGATTCAGTCCTCTGAATTGATTCATTTCTTCATTAAATGGCAGCCAAACAGAAATGAGACGTGAAACGAGCCGACAGATGAACAGCTGAACTGGGATTTCAAATTCCAACCAGTTCCTTAATAAGAAGCCAATTCTCGCTGTTAATTAAAGCCGTTATTGAATATCCTGACTTGTCGCTGCTCTCATTCTCTCACAGCAGATTAATGATTTTCTGTTTTTTCTAAGACCACCGTCAAGATGTTTTGGTGACCTGAGCAGACCAACATGACCGAGACCTTCACCTTTCCTTATTTTCAGGTTAACCTGGCCATGTGGTGGCTTGTTTCAGGTCTCATTATTGTTTGGCTGCTCAGTTTTGGTGACCTGAGCAGATCATCCTTACCAAGACCTTCACCTTTCTTTATTTTCAGATATTGTGTGATGGCCACAGGTGAGCTGGTCATGTGGTGTTTTGTTTTGTGTCTCACTATAGTCTGGCTGTTAATTAAGGAAAAAGAAACAACTGCACAGGTGGCCAACTCGGGGCCTGCTGGGCCGCAGTGGCTGCAGGTTTTCATTCTCACCCTTTTCCTAATCGGTGACCAGTTTTTCACTGCTAATTAACTCCTTTTCCCATCATTTTAGTTGTCCTATTCTTAAGGATTCAGTCCTCTGAGTTGATTCTTTTTTTCATTAAATGGCGGGCAAACAGAAATGAGATGTGAAACGAGCCAACAGATGAGCAGCTGAACTGGAATCTCAAACTCCAACCATTTTCACTCCAACCAATTCCTTAATGAGAAGCTGATTCTCGCTGTTAATTAAAGCCGTTAGTGAATATCAGGACTTGTCGCTGCTCTCATTCTGATACAGCAGACTGTTGATTTTCAGCTTTTTCTAAGACCACCATCAAGCAGGGCCATCTTAACAGCATTATAGGCCCCCGGACAAAGCAGTGCCCGGCAAGTCAAAACATACACAGATTAGCATGGGGTCCCTATGCTCAATGGGACCCCCAGGCAACTGCCCAACGTGCCCATGCATCTACCGTCAAGATATGTTGGTGACCTGAGCAGAGCAACATGACCAAGACCTTCACCTTTCTTTATTTTCAAGTGACCCCGTCATGTGGTGGCTTGTTTTGTGTCTCATTAAGGAAAAAGAAACAACTAAGGGGTCTGAGTCATGAAAATAAAGCGAAACGAGTGAATCAGCAGCAAAAACAGCTCACTAATGAAGAAGACAGTTAGAATGAAAACCTGCAGCCACTGCGGCCCACCAGGACCGGAGACAGACATTCCTGTCCTAAACAAAAGAAAGGTAAGATAAACCTTTATATAGCTGTGTTTTTAAATTATAGTGAAAGTTATTTTCCATGCAATCAGCGTGCCTTGGCTGCATCCCCGAGGAAAAGGAGCCGAAAGAGAAAAGCTAATAAGATTTTATCTTCATAACTGTTTTAATAAGATGTGAAATAAAATAAGATTAAACAGATGCTGCTCTAACACGACGTTCTCAAATTGTGTATTCGGGGTCCTAAATACTTCACTGTCCCCAGTCCTATCACCAGGTCTCAATGCGTAGGTCTGGCAGTGATGAATCCCATCAAAGCAAAAGGGGTGGCGGGGCGCCATTTATAACTTCACCTAGGACAGCAACAATCCAAGAACCGGCTCTGATGATGATGATGATGATGATTATTATAATTATATTATTACTATTCTTCTTCTTATTATTATTATTATGATTATTATTATTATTATTATTATTACTATTATTATTATAATTATTATTACTATTATTATTATTGCTATTACTATTGTAATTATTATTATTACAATTCTTCTTCTTTTTATTATTATTATTACTATTATTATTATAATTATTATTACTATTATTATTACTATTATTATTATTGCTATTACTATTACTATTATAATTATATTATTACTATTCTTCTTATTATTATTATGATTATTATTATTATTATTACTATTATTATTATAATTATTATTACTATTATTATTACTATTATTATTATTGCTATTACTATTGTAATTATTATTATTACAATTCTTCTTATTATTATTATTACTATTATTATTATAATTATTAGTATTACTATTCTTCTTCTTCTTATTATTATTATTATTATGATTATTATTATTATTATTATTACTATTATTATTATAATTATTATTACTATTATTATTATTGCTATTACTATTGTAATTATTATTATTACAATTCTTATTATTATTATTATTATGATGATTATTATTATTATTACTATTATTATTATAATTATTAGTATTACTATTCTTCTTATTATTATTATTACTATTACTATTATAATTATATTATTACTATTCTTCTTGTTCTTCTTCTTATTATTATTATGATTATTATTATTATTACTATTATTATTATAGTTATTAGTATTACTATTCTTCTTCTTCTTATTATTATTATTATTACTATTATAATTATTATTATTATTACTTTTCTTCTTCTTATTATTATTATGATTATTATTATTACTATTATTATTATAATTATTACTATTATCCATCCATCCATTTTCCAACCCGCTGAATACGAACACAGGGTCACGGGGGTCTGCTAGAGCCAATCCCAGCCAACACAGGGCACAAGGCAGGAACCAATCCTGGGCAGGGTGCCAACCCACCGCAGATTACTATTATTATTATTATAATTATTAGTATTACTATTCTTCTTATTATTATTATTACTATTATTATTACTATTATTATTATTATTATTAACTTAACCTTTATGGGTTGTCATGCGTGTGCACATAGGGGACAGCTTAAGGGCTCTAGTGACTGTAATTCTATCTCCACTCCAGAGGTTGGCGCTGTGTCCTTTTTCACTCTCTGCCTCTGCAGACCAGTTAACTGATGGCTATAACACCACTGACATGCCTTACAGTGCCCGCCCACCTGGACCCGCCTCTTCTAGTGGGAAGTACTCAAAGCCGGGAAGATCCACCATCTTACTTAGTTCTATATGACCTCCTATCTGAAAAGACATCTGCGCCTTTATTGTGTGTTTTTTCTTATTTTGGTCTCTCCAGTTTAAACAGGGTGAGCAGGCTGGTACCCCAGCTCTTGTCATTCTGTTACAGGGTACTCGGTGCCCTGATGGACTAAACAGTCAGGACCTCATAGCCAGGATTGTGGCTTCCACTTGGGTGGAAGCATGCAGTTGTTCCCCCCTGGACACAAGGGGCAGGCTACTCAACAGGGAGACAAGACCTCTATGACCAGGGAAGAAATGCCCGAGGTGGCAAATCTTTAGGCTACTGGAGGGCAAACATTGCCAGTAAAGGATACGCAGACCCATACTGTCACTCTAATCAGCCCGCCTCAGAGGACTTGTCCTTTATATGGAATAGCAGGGACACCACTGGCCACTAGAGGGCATTCTAGATTGATGCCCCAGAAGAAACAAAAGTGACCTCTCTGTGAGCTGCTTCTCCTGTTTCAGTTCTCTGATTTCTTTTACATTTTTATTTTTTTAGACCTGCATGTGAAAAAGTAAGTGTACCCCATTATTTTTACATATCAAGATTTGATTTTCATTTAAGCATCATCTATAGTTAAACATGATATAACTGAAAAACAGCAATGTATATTAGACTTTGCAATAACTTACTCAATGAAAGAATGAGCCGATGTGCCATTTCCATCTGTAGAAAAAGTAAGTTCCCCCAAAGGCTCTAGTAGCTGGCATTGCCCCCTCAAGTTGGCATCTCCTCTGTCTATCAGTCTCATGCATCGACTGAAGAAAGTTCATCCCACTCCTCCAGGCAGTGTTCTCTCAGCTGTGTGATGTCTGAGGAGGAGGTCTTGTGTCCTCACCCCATTACAAATCCCCTCTACGGCATCTTCATGGTGGTGGGTTTTGACTTGGACCCTCCATTTATTGCTTTTCAGCCATTCCTTACTGGATTTACTTTTATGTTTAGGTCCACTTTCAAATGAGTGTCAGCCTTCTAACAGGTGGTCCCACATTACCCTCAAGCACCTTCTGGTACAATGAAGAATTCCTTGTGGATTCTATGACGGTGAGCTTTCCTAGGTCCTGATACAGCAAAGCTGCCCCAAACAAGAACACATCCACACACCATACTTTACACTTGCTTTCAGGTTCTTTTGCTCGAGCGTCGTCCTTGATTCTTGCCAAACAAGTCTTCTTGTACTGCCGCCAGATAACCATCGTTGCCTGGTTTGTCCAGGTCACGTCATTCCAGAAGTCCATTGGTCTTTTCCTTGGTGCTCTTGGGTAAACTTAAGTCTTGCCCTGATGTTCTTTCTGTTTTACTCCTGACACTTCTCAGCCTCTTTCTAATGCCAGGGTGAAATTCTGGACTCCTTACAACACTCCTTATCAGCACGTGTCAAACACGCCCCCCCCCCCCCCCACCCATTTGTTTGCAAAAAAATAAACAAATACTACAATTAATACTAATATTACTAATACTAATACTGCTACTACTACTATTACTAATACTACTACTATTATTACTACTATTACTAATACTACTACTACTAGTACTAATATTACTAATACTACTACCAATACTACTAGTAATACTACTAATACTAATAGTAATACTACTACTACTATTAATACTAATACTAATAGTAATACTACTACTACTACTACTACTATTAATACTAATAGTAATACTGCTGCTACTACTACTACTACAATTAATATTAATACTAATTGTAATACTACTACTATTACTATTAATAATAAAACTAATAGTAATACTACTACTACTATTAATACTAATACTAAAACTAATAGTAATACTAATACTACTACTAATACTAGTAGTAATACTTCTACTACTACTACTACTATTAATACTAATACTAATAGTAATACTGCTACTACAATTAATATTAATACTAATTGTAATACTACTACTACTATTACTATTAATAATAAAACTAATAGTAATACTACTACTACTATTAATACTAATAGTAATTCTGCTGCTACTATTAATATTAATACTAATAGTAATACTACTACTACTATTAATACTAATACTAAAACTAATAGTAATACTACTACTACTATTAATACTAATAGTAATTCTGCTACTACTACCACTATTAATATTAATACTAATAGTAATACTACTACTACTACTATTAATACTAATACTACTACTACTACTACTACTACTATTAATACTAATACTACTACTATTAATACTAATACTACTACTACTACTATTAATACTAATACTATTACTACTACTACTACTATTATTAATACTAATACTAATAGTAATACTACTCCTGTTACTACTACTACTACTACTACTAATAATAATAATATTAAAAACTAGCGGGACTTCCTTAACAATTTCCCGGACCCCTGGCATCCCAGCAGCTGCCTTATTTAAGAGAGGCAGATGTGCCTCCTCTGCCCACTTCTCTCCACAGCACTCTCATTGACCCCATTTGCATGCCTTTTTAGGACACGCTGCCTCAGTGGTGATTTCTTTTCCAGACTGTTACAGTATTATTATTATTACTTTATCCTCTAACTTACAATCTGTAAAGGTTGCTTTTTTGCATTTCTGTCCGCATATTATTTGCGAGGGCGGCACGGTGGCGCAGTGGGTAGCGCTGCTGCCTCGCAGTTGGGACACCTGGGGATCTGGGTTCACTTCCCGGGTCCTCCCTGCGTGGAGTCTGCATGTTCTCCCCGTGCCTGCGTGGGTTTCCTCCGGGCGCTCCGGTTTCCTCCCACAGTCCAAAGACATGTAGGTTAGGTGGATTGGCGATTCTAAATTGGCCCTAGTGTGTGCTGGGTGTGTGGGTGTGTTTGTGTGTGTCCTGCGGTGGGTTGGCACCCTACCCGGGATTGGTTCCTGCCTTGTGCCCTGTGTTGGCTGGGATTGGCTCCAGCAGACCCCCGTGACCCTGTGTTCGGATTCAGCGGGTTGGAAAATGGATGGATGGATGGATATTATTTGCGATATTTTTCTCGTTTACTGTACGATTCTGTTTTTTTCTTGATTTTTATTATATACAGCTCTTTTTCACTCATTTTCTTTTTTTTCGACATTCATTATCAGCTCTTGACAGTCTTTTCCTATCATGATAGAATTTTACTTGTAATTTTGCTTTATATATTGTGATAATAATACACAAAAGGCATCATGAAGATTTGGGGCAGCCACCCATATATTGTATTTCTCGGCTGCAAAATTGTAAGTTTTTTTTAAGCACAATGTGCATAGAACTGAGTCCACAACAGAACTAACTATAGTAGCCCAAGATGAAGGCTTTAAAGGCCTGTAGAGGAACTGATGTCATCAAAATGGCCGGAACCAGAAGTGACGTCGGCAAAGGGGCCGGCTTTGGGAGTGATGTCAGCAAAGGGGCCGGCTTCGGAAGTGACGTCAGCAAAGGGGCCGGCTTTGGGAGTGACGTCAGCAAAGGGGCCGGCTTCAGAAGTGGCGTCAGCAAAGGGGCCGGCTTCGGAAGTGACGTCAGCAAAGGGGCCGGCTCAGGAAGTGATGTCTTCTGAGGCGCCGGAACCTTGAAGGATTTCCCGGGAAAGGTCTGTAGGGAACTAAGAAAGACAGTCAGCACACTCCGCTGCCCCCTGGTCGGATGTTTTATTACACTTACTCAGACCCTTTAGCTGCCTCCTACTCGCACGTGTGTGACAATATGTATACTATTTTGCTTGACTTCCCGCTATGCTCTTAATGGCTAACACGGTACAACACCCTAGTACTATTGCAATCTAGAATTTGACGCATTTGAATAGATGATTTGCTTTTCTGCCTTTTCCATTATAACCGACTGCGTTGAAGGGTGAGTTAGCGCTGAGTGTCACGTGGTGGGACTGAGAGCAGATGTGCGCAGTAGCAGTAACGATTGGGCGAGTGGTCTGGAGGGGCGTGGTCAAGGCTGGATAACGTGGACAGACGGAAAACTTTTTAAATATGATATATTATTATCATTATTATTAAGTAAAGAGTAGCTAAAACAATGAGGCTCATGACAAGACAGTCAGTGAATGAAGATGACACAGCTGAGAGAAGCTCATCCCTCAGGCTCCAGCAGCATATTAGAAATATTACAAATGATAGCCATCTTCATTATCCTGGCAAAGAAGGAGAGCCATCCAAGAGCGGCAGTCTATTAGAAATAAAGTTAATAAGTTCCCAATAAGCAAGGCTGTTTTGATAAATACATGGCTAAATAATGAGATTTTAACAAACATATTAGAAAAACTCTATTAATCAGAATTTACAAAGTAAGACCTGCGAGGAAACTCATAAATTCAAATTTAATAAGCCGAATCTCTGATGAGCTGCTCTCGATTTGAATTAGTACTAATTCTAATTGGAATTAATAAGTGAAGCCTTCAATGGGCTGAGATAAAGTAGAAATGGGCCTCCTTATAATTAGAGTTAAAAGAGGGGGGCGTTAAAATCAATATGAACAAAAATGACATTTAATAAGCTCTGCAGTATGCATAATGGTAAAAAATAAAATAAAATATATAAATTGTGCATGTGCTAATACTTGCTTTGTGAAATAAATGAGCAAGGTTTCACTTTTATAGCGCCTTTCCACAATGTGTGTGCCGTCCCCCAGTCACTTCATTCAGGGCCGTCTGAACAGCATCATAGGACCCCCAGTAAATTGATGCGATGGGACCCCTGCTTTAATAATGAAACAGAAACATACATAGGCGTCAGAAACATTGTGGGCCCCTATGCTCCTGGCACACCCGGCCAGTGCCCATTGTGCCCATATGTTAAGAAGGCCCTGGCATCATTTCTACAGGGTGATTTTAGGAGGATGAAGCCACTTCCTTGTACAGCCAAGCTGTTCCAAACTTTTTAACGACATAAGTATTAGATAAGGATTTGACTCTGCGGTGGGCTGGCGCCCTGCCCGGGGTTTGTTTCCTGCATTGCGCCCTGTGTTGGCTGGGATTGGCTCCAGCAGACCCCTGTGATCCTGTAGTTAGGATATAGCGGGCTGGATAATGGATGGATGGATTTGACTCATTGAGGGTCGGATAGGGAGTCAATGTTACGAATTAGAATTGTGCTGTTTTATATAGCGCCTTTGACACTGATGGGCATCCCAAGGAGCCTTACAACTGCAGAGCAGCACATGGCAGGAGTTCTACACTGTAAACACTGGCAGGCTTGTTGACTCCATGAGAGTCGCACACAGTGTCAAGGGTGTCGTGTGGCCCTGTGACACAGTGACTTTATATAGCGACTTTCAAAGTGAACAATTATTTATGGTGCCTGATATGATCAATGAGAGCTGTAGAAGGTGAAGTGACTCAGACTGAGTTATGTCGGTTTTATATAGCTCCTTTCACAGTGAACGGCACCCCAAGGCAGTACTGGTTTTGGAGATGGAACTTCAGAAGTAGCAGGCGGGGTTTAGGTGCCCTCAGTGCACTGCACTGCAGAGGAAAACATAAGAGAGAGGGTACTATTAGCAGTAGCGTCCCCTCTTGACCTGGTGGGGTACTGCATATCTTATTTGTGCCCGGAAGATGATCCTCAGTGGCCAATGTATGACAACTGAAAGCACTGGCAGGCATGTTGACTCCCTCAGATCCATGTAGAGAGTCAAGGGTATCATTTGAACCTGTGACACGGTGACCTTACAAAGTGAACAATTATTTAAGATGCCTAATAGGCTCATTGTGAGCTGGAGAAATTTAAGGATTTCACCCGCAACCTTCCACCAGGGACGTGCGTTCAGATGAGGCAGGGGAGGCAAAGCCTCAACTATCATCATGAAAAGCAGAAAAACTAATAATAACATAAAATAAATGTGTCTGTGCTATAATTTTTTTTCTGTATAAATCCAATAATTTTGATATTTTTATAGTCAAAATGTCTGAATTAGTGCATTTCCTGTTCAAATACAGGGGAGAGACACGAGATGCGGCACCGAAGAGCTTCACCTCAACTTGGACTGGGCTGATGCCTGCGATTGGCACGTGCCTGTTGCTGTCTCTCTGTATGTCGCCAATATAATGTTTGCAGACATGTTTATTAGACACCCTGACTTTCCACAGTCTGTCTAATATCTTTAATGAATGTGTGTGACATATTTAGTCTTGCTGATCGGACATAAAACCGCAGTGAAAAGACGCAAGGAGTGTCAGACAGTACCGTGCCGTCCTGAAGGGGGCGCATGTGAGCCCAGCAGGTGCTCGTTGCTGCCCAGAGGCGCCAATAAGTTAGCGATAAGAGAAAGTCAAGGGCACTGCAGCGCTCCGTTTGTTTTTATTTGTTTGTTCCGACTGACTGGCAACACGGAAGATTAAGATTTTTAAAACTAAAAGAAAACAAGGAGGACTTTTACAAGAAAGTGACGGAGATTTTCGTGGAGAAGGACATCATTTACAAATAAAGATAAGACCATAAACATCTTTCAATTTTATAATAAAAATGGGATCAGACTAAGAAAAAAACAATCCAATATTTAAAAACTACATTTTGACCTTAAATAAAATATTCTTTCTTGTTATCCTTTTGTTGAACAGTCTGTACTAAAATTGATGAAAACAGCAGAATTAAAAGCTTTTAAAAACAACTAAATATTTCAATTAAGGTCAAAACTGAAATCCGTTTTTGTGGTACACCACTCTGTACTTTCATTTGTACGGAATGAGTGTGAATTGTGGAATTGCAACTGCAAATTTAGAACACATGGAGAGTGAGGAGCAAATGCGATCTCTCCGCTCTCTGTCACCGCTAGAAATGTAACGTTCTTTCTTAGAGAAATATGCGCCTTACCTGTCTGACTTATGTGTGTGTAAAGAATGCTGATGAGATATGAAACATAACCAGTAGATAGATAGATAGATAGATAGATAGATAGATAGATAGATAGATAGATAGATAGATAGATAGATAGATAGATAGATAGATGAAAGGCACTATAAGATAGATAGATAGATAGATAGATAGATAGATAGATAGATAGATAGATAGATAGATAGATAGATAGATAGATAGATAGATGAAAGGCACTATAAGATAGATAGATAGATAGATAGATAGATAGATAGATAGATAGATAGATAGATAGATAGATAGATAGATAGATAGATAGATAGATAGATAGATAGATAGATAGATAGATGAAAGGCACTATAAGATAGATAGATAGATAGATAGATAGATAGATAGATAGATAGATAGATAGATAGATAGATAGATAGATGAAAGGCACTATAAGATAGATAGATAGATAGATAGATAGATAGATAGATAGATAGATAGATAGATAGATAGATAGATAGATGAAAGACACTATATGATAGATAGATAGATAGATAGATAGATAGATAGATAGATAGATAGATAGATAGATAGATAGATAGATAGATAGATAGATAGATAGATAGATGAAAGGCACTATAAGATAGATAGATAGATAGATAGATAGATAGATAGATAGATAGATAGATAGATAGATAGATAGATAGATAGATAGATAGATAGATAGATAGATAGATAGATAGATGAAAGGCACTATAAGATAGATAGATAGATAGATAGATAGATAGATAGATAGATAGATAGATAGATAGATAGATAGATAGATAGATAGATAGATAGATAGATAGATAGATAGATGAAAGACACTATATGATAGATAGATAGATAGATAGATAGATAGATAGATAGATAGATAGATAGATAGATAGATAGATAGATAGATAGATAGATAGATAGATAGATAGAAAAGGTGCCATATAATAGATAGATAGATAGATAGATAGATAGATAGATAGATAGATAGATAGATAGATAGATAGATAGATAGATAGATAGATAGATAGATACTTTATTAAGTGTTCAATGTGCATGCTGCCAACTGAATAGTGAATAAGCTACTGTTTTGGGTTCATATATTTGAAAATCTGATTCTGAAGGTGGGCAGCACGGTGGCGCAGTGGGTAGTGCTGCTGCCTCGCAGTTAGGAGACCTGTGGTTCGCTTGAATGAATGAATTAACCCTGTAATTTACTTATCTGAATGCTGTCTGGATAGGTTACATCTCCAAATAAGCTTGTTATGTAATTATAATGTTCAGGAAATAACAAGAAAATGAATTAATGAAGGGCAGCAGGGTGGCACAGTCGCAGTAAGGAGACCTGAGGTTCGCTTCCCGGGTCCTCCCTGTGTGGAGTTTGCATGTTCTCCTCGTGTCTGCGTGGGTTTCCTCCCACAGTCCAAAGACATGCCGGTTAAGTGCATTGGTGGTCCTAAATTGTCCCGTGTGTGTGTTTGTGTGCCCTGCGGTGGGTTGGTGCCCTGCTCGGGGTTTGTTTCCTGCCTTGCGCCCTGTGTTGGCTGGGATTGGCTCCAGCAGACTCCCGTGACCCTGTAGTTAGGATATAGTGGGTTGGATAATGGATGGATGGTTCTGAAGGTGTCAGTGCCTCACCAGCCATGAACCTCAGCGCACGTCACTGCTCTCCACAGTGAACAGCACCCCAAGGTGCTTTGTAAGTGCAGTGCAGAACAAGGCAGGACTTTGTAAGAGGAAGATGAGGCAATGGAGTCCCAAAGGGAAGATGGGGTCCTCCCCTGTTTACTATAAGGGTCCAATAAATGGAACAGAAATAAGGTATTAAATGTGCCTTCTGAGCCTATTTGCCATCGGATCCCTCTAGCGGGTCTACATCAGGGGCTCCGATGTGTGGGGCTGATTTCCCAAAATGAGATGTCATCTTTCAGGAGCTTTTGGATTTACAAGGTCCCAAGATGGTGCTGTGTATGCACATTTTGAGCCTTATATGGTGGCTGGTGTGGAGGTTCTGGAGAGGGGCTGTGTCAAAGTTCAAGTCTGAGCAGACAAGAATGGAGAGAGAGGTGCAGTTGGAATGAGGCAGAAGGGTGTGTGTGTGTGGGGGGGGGGGGGGGGGTCTGATCCAAAACACAGCAGCATCCGTGGGTGAGGACAAGGTGCCCTGGTGGGACTGTGTTCACTGGAAGAGGTGGCAGCTCTGTGGACTGTTGTGACTGGATGAGGTGTGTGGGTACTGGAAGAGGCGAGGAAGACATTTCGAGGAGTCCAGGATGATGTCCACAACAGAGAAAAGCAATTGGAAATACCCTGAGGGGACTAGTGGGATTTTACATTTATTTCTTTATACAGTAGGTCCATAGCATCACAAGCAGAAGATATCAACGCTAGCAGGTATATTGTTGAGCTCAGGGTCACACTTATTCTATTTATTAATGACAAATATTTTCCCTGATTTTTCAGGAAATGGATACAGAAATTTTGAGGTCACGTTATTCTACTCACTAACTATGGTACCGGAGAGTGGAGACATGCTGCATGTTCATCAGCACACGAGAGTAAGAGTTTCACTGCCCTCTATACACACCACAGTAAGAACCTCATTCACCTTAGTAAAAGAATAAGTATCTGTGCGTCTGTGTATACGTGTGTCCGTATGGTTGCAATGTCTCTATAATTCCAACAGATGGTGCATCACAAACATGTGTAATAATAAAACGCATTATAATGCAGAAATACATTTTGTTACTACACACTAACTGTGCTACCTGTCTAAGATGGGTTGAAATCTAAGTAATCAACTTTAAATCTTTGTAGTGCACCATCTGTTGGAATGTATTTAGTAATGTATGGAGTAATAACATGCATTGAATTTGTCCTACCAACGGATTGCACATCACAAATATTTTTTAGTAATAAAATGCATTATAAAGTTCAATCTATCTATGTATTATATAGTATCTTTCTTGTCTATCTACCTATCTATCATAAAGTGTGTTTCATATCTATCTATTGATCTATGGGGTACATAAAAGCAGTGTTCTTGTTTGTGATGTGCCATCTTTTGGAATGAAATATGCAATGCATGTGTTTCTGTTTTATGCCATCTGCTATGGAATTCATTAGAGTGGTGTTAATATTTCAGATGTGCCACCTGCTGGAATGAGAAATGGAATGCATTTAATTATTACTAATTTTTGTGATGTTGCTATCTGTTGGAATGACAACTGAAATTACTTCAGATGTTTGTGATCCGCCATTTGTTGGAATGACAAAGGCAATGTATGTGTCTCTGTTATTTGCCATTTGGTATGGGACTCATAAAAGCAGTGTTCATGTTTGTGATTTGCCATCTGTTGGAATGACAAAGACAGTGTATGTGTCTCTGTTATATGCCATTTGGTATGGGATTCATAAAAGCAGTATTTATGTTTGTGACGTGCTGTCTGTTGGAATGACAAATGCAATGCATTTTATTTCTACAAATGCGCGTGATGTGCCATCTGCTGAAATGACAACGGCAATGTATTTTATTACTACAAATGTTTGTGCTCCGCCATTTGTTGGAATGACAAAGGCAATGCATATGTCTCTGTTATTTGCCATTTGGTACGGGACTGATAAAAGCAATGTTCATGTTTGTGATGTGCCATCTGTTGGAATAAAAAATGCAATGCATACATCCCTGATATATGCTATTTGGTATGAGATTTGTAAAAGCAGTGTCAATGTTTTTGATGTACTGTCTGTTGAAATGACAGAGACATAGCAACTAGACAGGCACACATTTTTCTTTTATTAAAGTGGATGTTTGTGATGTGCCATCTGTTGGAATGACAAATACAATGCAAATACAATTCATCACAGCATATATTATAAAATACATTTCACTAGATGGTGCACTGGTGATCGCTTTGATTTCAACCCATTTTAAATAGGTAGCACAGCCAGTAAACCTATGAAAGAACAGGTGGCATCTCTTCATACCCAGGTTAATGCCATTGTTGCCACAGAGATCAAAACAACTGATAAAATACCCTGGGGTATAGAAACAGTAAATAGAGTGAGTGAGAGGTACAAAGGGAACAGAAGAGAACCAAAAGCTGGCTACCTGCCTGAACATTCTTAGCACACATGAAGCCCCCCCCCCCCCCCCCCCCAAACACACTCACTTACCAAAGCACCTCAGAAGGGGACATCTGTCCATCCTGAGCCCGACCACCCACTGTTCATGAGCTTATTCACATTGTCAAAATGAGCAAACTTCACCCAGACATGGAATTTGAACCTCGAATGCTAGATCTCTGGGGGAACAGGGTTAACTGCAGTATCCCCCCAAAAGAAATACACAAAATATGTCAGCAACTGGTGCCACAGATTTTTGGGGCCTTTGAATCTTGACGATGATATTTTAGGTGCATAGAAGTTAAGAGCGGGGTGTGGGGTTGTACTCACAGAAACTCTTCTTATCTTCTAATGTCCAAGATGTGCTAATAGCCATCATAATAGCCAAACGTAAAGCAAATCATCTCGTCCCACTCCGCTATGCTGAAATTCTGAATAAGGTTTACTGGATTATATGCCTCCGTGCAGATCGTATAAAATAAAGACAGATTTAAAAAAAATAAATAAATAGCTCCGGTTAGTAAAGGGGGAGGCTGTTAATTGCCTTACCTTCTCCTGAGAAACACTTCCCTCTCACATTTGGGCTGGGGAAGAAACACATTCTGAATAGCAAACCTGATATGTGAAAATGAGATTTTCTTCTCCTGAAACATCCAAGCAATTATCTTCCTTCTACTTATATTCTTGGTTTATTTGTTTTTACCCAGATACCCAGCTCCATCTTTATCAAGTTGGCACTCACCAGGGGCCAGGTGTGGACATGAAGATGCCAGTGGAAACTCTTCAAATCCACAGTTTAGCAGAGCAGCCTTGGCAGTATGCAGGGTGAGTGGGGTCACTGTCGGCCAACAGGAGGCGTTCTTCACTGCTCTTCACTGATTGGCTGCTGCAAGCGCCAAAACAAATCTGTCCATGTCTTTGTTTGTGTACAGTGCATTTCCGACTTATTTGTGTTTCTGTCTCTATATCTTTCATATTTATCTAACAGAGTGCCTTTTATCTATCATTCTATCTGTTATATAGTGCCTTTCACATCTATCTACCGCCTTTTATATACATTTACATTATATAGTGCCTTTCAAATCCGTTATCTCATTCTCATAATGACCACATCAAGCCATTTCAAATTTTCTAGAATTTCCACACAGTCTGTAATTCTGGACATGATGTGTTGATTTTTGGTCACCTCTTTCTTGTGCCGTCTAATGTTAATCCTGCAACCTTCATTTAGCTGTTCGGCAATAAAAAGCCTGCCAAAAAAAAAAAAAAAGTTTAAATTTAGTCTGGATGACTGCAGCTACTTTCATGCAGCCTGCATTATTCAAAAAGATGTTTTATGTGTCAAACCCCTGATAATGTCCACAGTGCTTCAGTGACAACACTTTGAAACAGCAAACTGAGAAAGCAAAAACAAAGGCATCATATTAAAACCTCGATTATCCTTCACTGGATTAACCGTTAGTCTCAGTTAACCATCAGGGTCAAATATATCTATCTGTCTATCTATCTATCTATCTATCTATCTATCTATCTATCTATCTATCTATCTATCTATCTATCTATCTATCTATCTATATATATATATATATATATATAGTCAGTCAGTCAGTCATTTTCCAACCCGCTATATCCTAACTACAGGGTCACGGGGGTCTGCTGGAGCCAATCCCAGCCAACACAGGGCACAAGGCAGGAACCAATCCCGGGCAGGGTGCCAACTCACCGCATATCTATCTATCTATCTATCTATCTATCTATCTATCTATCTATCTATCTATCTATCTATCTATCTATCTATCTATCTATCTATCTATCTATCTATCTATCTATCTATCTATCTATCTATCTATCTATCTAGTCACAAGAACAACACAAAGACATTGCGAAGGTTTGGGGCAGCCACCCGTATAATATTTCCTGGCTGCAAAAATTCTTATCACAAACAGACATGTTCATACAACTGAGTCCAAAACAGAACTGATATACTGAAGGCAAGATGGCAGTTTTATAGGCCAGTAAGGGAAGTGATGTCATCTGGTCTGGAACCGGAAGTGGTGTCGCTGGGTGCCCCAGAAACAGGCAGGATTTCCTGAGAATGGTCTGCAAGGGATTGAGAGCGTGGAATTACATTCATTCAAGCCCTTCACTGTAGTTGTCTCCTAAACATGCATGTGTGAAACAATATATACAGTCATATGAAAAAGTTTGGGACCCCCTCTTAATTCTTTGGATTTTTGTTTCTCATTGGCTGAGCTTTCAAAGTAGCAACTTCCTTTTAATATCTGACATGCCTTATGGACACAGTAGGATTTCAGCAGTGACATTAAGTTTAGTGGATTAACAGAAAATACGCAATATGCATCATAACAAAATTAGACAGGTGCATAAATGTGGGCACCCAACAGAGATATGACATCAATACTTAGTTGAGCCTCCTTTTGTAAATCTAACAGCCTCTAGACGCTGTCCTCCTATAGCCTCTGATGAGTGTCTGATTCTGGATGGAGGTATTGTTGACCATTCTTCATAAAAAACTCTCCAGTTCAGTTCAATTTGATGGACAGCCTGCTTCAAATCATCCCATAGATTTTCGATGATATTCAAGTCAGGGGACTGTGACGGCCATTCCAGAACATTGTACTTCTCCCTCTGCATGAATGCCTTTGTAGATTTCCACCTGTGTTTTGGGTCATTGTCTTGTTGGAATATCCAACCCCTGCGTAACTTCAACTTTGTGACTGATGCTTGAACATTATCCTGAAGAATTTGTTGATATTGGGATGAATTCATGAGACCCTCAACTTTAACAAGGGTCCCAGTCCCTGAACTAGCCTCACAGCCCCACAGCATGATGGGACCTCCACCAAATTTGACAGAAGGTAGGAGGTGTTTATCTCGGAATGCAGTGTTCTTCTTCTGCCATGCAAAGCACATTTTGTTCTGACCAAATAACTCCATTTTTTTATCATCAGTCCAAAGCACTTCGTTCCAAAATGAATCTGACTTGTCTAAATGAGCATTGGCATACAACAAGCGACTCTGTTTGTAGTGTGAGTGCAGAAAGGGCTTCTTTCTCATCACCCTGCCATACAGATGTTCTTTGTGCAAATTGTAGAACGATGTACAGATACACCATCTGCAGCAAGATGTTCTTGCAGGTCTTGGAGGTGATCTGTGGGTTGTCTGTAACCATTCTCACAATCCTGCTCATATGCCGCTCCTGTATTTGTCTTGGCCTGCCAGACCTGCTGGGTTTAACAGCAACTGTGCCTGTGGTCTTCCATTTCCTGATTCCATTCCTTACAGTTGAAGCTGACAGTTTAAACCTCTGAGATGGCTTTTGTAGCCTTCCCCTAAACCATCAGACTGAACAATCTTTGTTTTCAGATCTTTGGAGAGTTTCTTTGAGGATCCCATACTGTCACTCTTCAGAGGAGAGTCAACGGAAAGGAAGCACAACTTGTAATTGACCCCCTTAAATACCTTTATATCTCCTGATGGACACACCTGTCTATGAAGTTCAAGGCTTGACGAGCTCATCAACCAGTTTGGTGTTGTAAGTAATCAGCACTGAGCAGTGACAGGCATTCAAATCAGCACAATGACAAGGGGACCCACATTAGTGCACAGCCAGTTTCTCACATTTGATTTAATTTCATACAACTAAATACTGCGTCACTAAAACTCTTTGTTCGGAAAACACCGCAGTACTCAGATGTTCAAAGGAAATGAAAGACAGACCACTGGTATCTTTATTGGTGAAAGGAGAGGAAATTATTATGCAGGCTGAGAGGGGTTCCCAAACTTTTTCATATTTTTGTATATACATATATATATACAGTGGAACCTCAGTTTGCAAGTAACTTGGTTGGTGTTTTGCAAGGCGAGCAAAAATTTTTGATAAATTTTGACTTGATTAACGAGCAAGGTCTTGCAGTATGAGTAGTATATATACGCTTTGTCTGCTGAGCATCATGTGATTACAACTGAGCTGATGGTTCTTTTCTCGTTCTCGCTGCGGGATTGTGGGTAATCGTCTCCTATTCTTTGTCTGAGTCACGTGCCTCACTCATAGTAAACATCCGTACGAGCGTATACTGTTTACTAGAGCGTTAACATTTTGACTGTGTGTGTGTGCACGCGCGCTTGCGTGCGTGTGTGTGTGTGTGTGCTCGCGTGCGTGTGTGCTGTGACGTGTGAGTCCCCGTCTTGCACACTAAAACACAAAGCTGAGCCTCAGTACTTTAGCAACACCAGCTTTATTCAGCTTGAAACAGACACAGCAGTCAGGCAGGGCCCTGCGCATTTATAATGTTCCTTGTTCCTTGTATCACCCATCGACGGCAGAGACTTATAGCATGAGAATGTCCACTTATAGCATGTCCGCGATCTTTTTGGACTCGTTTTTACAGCGAACTGCTACAGCGCTGGCAGACTGCGATTGCTTTGGGACGCTCTTCCGCGTGTCGTCCCGTTGGGTGGAATCCCACAAGAGTTTAGAATCTCACTCACACCAGCTATGATTCTTTTCAAAGGTAAAGTGCAGGTTAATTTGTTTTATGTATTTTTACTTTATATTTTGTATTAATCATTTTTATATGAACAAATCATCTGAGTTTCCATTATTTCTTATGGGGAAATTCACTTTGATATACGAGTGCTTTGGACTACAAGCACGTTACCGGAACAAATTATGCTCACAAACCGAGGTTCCACTGTGTATATATATATATATATATATATATATATATATATATAGTGTGGAACTAGCCCCGGGCACAGACAGGTAGACATGTTGAAAGCACCACCACACGTTTATTTACAACAATTAATACTTACACAAGTGTACACAAACCCCCCAAAACTCCCCCAAAGTCCGGGCCTTTCTCACAGTCTCGGCCTCACTCTTCACGCCGCCTCTTCTCCTCTCCTCCCGAGCTCTGTCCTGCTCCTCACCCGACTCCAGCCATCGAATGGAGGGAGGTGGCCCCTTTTATAATCACCCGGATGTGCTCCAGGTGCCTCACGACAATCTTCCACCAGCACTCCCCAGTGTGGCGGAAGTGCCGGCTGCGTACCTGGAAGCACTCCGGGTGTCCCTGGTCTTCTTCCACCCAGCACTTCTGGGTGTGGCGGAAGTACTGAGGACCAGGGCTCCAAAGGCATCGGGGCACCCCCTGGTGGTGACCAAAGGCCCCTACAGCATTGAGCTTCAAAGCTCTGTACCCGTGGTCCTCAAAGCCACCAGGGCGGTTGCCCCCTTGTGGTCTGGAGGAGGCGTAAGCCCTCCTCCAGTCCTCTTGGGTGTCCCAGCTGGCCGCATACCACAATATATATATAAACAACATACTCATAAGAGTAGAACAAACAATGGTGGAATTAACAGGCGGACAATTTATGGGGTGGGACCGGAAGTAGACAGACGGAATCCTGGGAAGGAACTGTGGTGGTAGATGGGAGTAATGATGTCATCAGTGGCTTATTTCTCTAGCGAGTCCAGTTGTATTCATGGCGGTAGTGTTTCGTTCTTTCTGAGGAAACAAAGAAAGAGAGGTTAGCACCCCATTGTTGTCCCCTGGTATGATTTGCGGTCTTTAAGTGGCTCCCTATGCGCTTGTGCATGACAATATATATATATATACATATACAGTATACTAGGCATCCCTGCGGCGTCACCTGCATATTAATAAAACAGGACAGTGAGGAGGGCCCCACCCAGCTCTCTACTCCTGACGTCACTCTTCCCCCTCCCCACGGTCCGAAGCCTCTGTCTCGGATTAGTGCAAAAGGAGTCAACTATGATTCTTAGCGCAATGAGAGAAGTCGCAAAATCAACCGGAATGTTCAAGCAAATTCTAGAATAAAACATATCTAAATCCGTTAAGTACAGTAGTTCTGTCGTTCGCTAACTTAGCGGAATTAAGGTTAACGCCCGAGGCGGACGCGTGAGTGAGGAGGGCCCCGCAGCCCGATGAGTCTCTCTCGATTCACGCTAATAAATCAGTACTGCAAGCAAACTGTGATAATTAGCGCAGTGAGAGAAGTCGCATATGGTAGTTTCAGGGTGGGGTCTGGGGCGTGTCCTTGTATGAGAGAGACAACGATAAAGAGTTGGGGGGGCAAAGACAGCCACCCCCCCCCGTATAATCAGAGGCAGCAAAAGTCAAAAACGCATGGAATTACTGCAGAGTTCAAATAAGAACTGGCAAGGATGGCACAGCTCCTTTCAGGCCTCCCAGCAGGAGGAGGCGGGTCCAGAAGTGACATCAGAGGTGTTGTAGCTGTCAATCATCTGGTCTGCAGCGGGAGAAAGAGAGACAGATGTGGAGACACAGCGCCAACCCCTGGAGCGGAGGTAGATTTGCAGTCACTAGAGCCTCTATGGGCACACACATGATGTTGCACATTTATAAGGTGATTATGATTTATTAGTGTAGAAATGGGCGAACGCTGAGTTTAATAAAACAGATTTTTGTTTTTGCCATATGCATTTTCCTATTTGTTTAAGCACCTGAAGCTAAGCATGTTGGGGACTCGGATTGGGACAGCATCTAGGAAAAGCTTGGGTGTTGGCAGCACCAGCAGGGGGTGCTTACCCTGTGGTCTGAATGTGGATCCCAGTGCAGTGACAGGGACACCGTACCGTAAAAATGTCACCGTCCTTCAGATGAGACGTAAAACCGAGGTGTCCTGACTCACTGTGGTCAGAGAAGTTCCCCGGGCATCCTTGGTAAAGAGTAGGGGGTATCCCGATGTCCTGGCTAAATTGCCTCACCATGGCCTGGTCACAATGGCCCCCTAATCATCCCCTGTCTCTAACTGGCTGACTATCTCTCACCTCGTTCACCACCTAACAGCTCATGTGTGCTGAGCTTACTGGCACAAAATGGCTGCCATTGCATCATCCAGGTGGGTGCTGCACATTAGTGGTGGTTGAAGTGGCTGGACGCTCACTTTGAGTTGGGAGAAAAGTGCTATAATAATATAAAGAATTATTATTATTATTATTATAATTAAGTGAGACCCCAGGTGCTTAAGGTAATTGCAGAAACCATCTGTAGTGTGTCGTGAATTAAAATAGATAGATAGATAGATATGAAAGGCACTATATAATAGATAGATGTGAAAGGCACTATATAATAGATAGATAGATAGATGTGAAAGGCACTATATAAAAGATAGATAGATAGATAGATGTGAAAGGCACTATATAATAGATAGATAGATAGATGTGAAAGGCACTATATAATAGATAGATAGATAGATAGATAGATAGATAGATAGATAGATAGATAGATAGATAGATAGATAGATAGATAGACGTGAAAGGCACTATATAATAGATAGATAGATAGATGTGAAAGGCACTATATAATAGATAGATAGATAGATAGATGTGAAAGGCACTATATAATAGATAGATAGATAGATGTGAAAGGCACTATATAATAGATAGATGTGAAAGGCACTATATAATAGATAGATAGATAGATGTGAAAGGCACTATATAATAGATAGATAGATAGATGTGAAAGGCACTATATAATAGATAGATGTGAAAGGCATTATATAATAGATAGATAGATGTGAAAGGCACTATATAATAGATAGATAGATAGATGTGAAAGGCACTATATAATAGATAGATAGATAGATGTGAAAGGCACTATATAATAGATAGATAGATAAATAGATAAAATACGCTTCACTACAAAAAAGAGTTGGGGAGTGACCCCGTATATTGTCCAATGGACAAAACAAATGGAAAAATATGAAAAGTTATCAAATACTTTTGAAAAAAGCAGCTGACAACAGGTAACAGAAAATGGCTGCAGGAAATGATGTCATAACGGACAGACAGCAGTGACGTCATTATCTGGAGACTTAAAGTGCGTTGTTATGGTGGTGATGGAAGTGACATCATCGCCAAGGGACCGGAAGTGACGTTTTGTGGAAGTGACAATGGGTGGCCATTTTTGGAATCCTGAAGTTGATGTGGTGAGTAAAATGGATTATTTGTCTTCTTTTTGTCTGACGAAAAAAAGAGAGAGAGGCGTTAGGACCATCAATCTACTCTTCATCTCGCGAGGTTTCACTCACCTCAGGGCTCCTAAGCATACGTGTGTGACAAGTGCCAAAGTCCAGACCAGCTGCCTTGGACACCTGAGGCAGAGCAGAGAAGCCCAAAAGAAGAGAAGAGAAGCAGAGGAGCTTTTGTGGGCAGAGCCTGACTGGCATTTGAAGGTAGACCTGGGGAAGAAGCTTTGATTCCCAGATGACATTGTAGAGACCACCCTGAGTCCTGACCTCGTCTTATTCGCAGAAGGATCCAAGCAGGTGATCCTGCTGGAGCTCACAGCTCCTTGGGAGGAGAGGATGGAGGAAGCCCATGAGTGCTGGTACTTAGAGCACATGGGCACTGGGGCTGGGGAGGCAGACATGTTGTGTGCCCATGGAGGTGGGCTGCAGGAGTCTGTGTAAAACCCACAGTCCTCTGGGCATCACAATAGTTAACCCATCAGGACCATCAGAGCGGCAGCAGTAAAACAAAAACCCTTCAGATGGCGGTGGGTTAAGAAGGGCACCAGCAGGGAACTGATCACTCCTGGTGGGGTCACCTGGGCAAGTGTGTCCGAAGTTGAAAGACCCAAAGCACCTGGTGACCCCAGGTGATGTCACTGATGAAATGCATCAATAGACCACTATTAAAATTAACTAAATAAGGACAACTGTGTGCGACTGACCCTGGTGATGAACTGGCACCCCAATCAGGGTGTGAGGTTAATTGGGAAATCAAAACTTGCCCAGTATGAGTGTATGTGCCCAGTGGTAGACTGGCACCCCAATCAAGATGTGAGGTTAATTGGCAGCTCAAAACCTGCCCAGTATGAGTGCATGTGCCCAGTAGTAGATTGGCACCCCAATCAGGGTGAGAGGTTAATTGGCAGCTCAAAACCTGCCCAGTGTGATTGTATGTGCCCAGTTGTAGACTGGCACCCCAATCAGGGTGTTAACTGTAAGTTGCCGCAGCATGGGTGAGTGCAGATGAGTGTGTCCTCTAAGAGCCTGGCATGTCATTTAGGGTGCCTGGTTAATCTGAAACTCCAATCTGGCCTGTTTTGAATGTGGGTATATGCCAAGCATCACAATGAAGATTTTAGATTAATTGGAGACCTTGGAACTCCCCCTGCATGAGTGAGTATGGGTATATGTGTGTAAATGTGCCCTATAATCG
The DNA here is from genome assembly GCF_900747795.2 of Erpetoichthys calabaricus. Taxonomy (NCBI): domain Eukaryota; kingdom Metazoa; phylum Chordata; class Cladistia; order Polypteriformes; family Polypteridae; genus Erpetoichthys; species Erpetoichthys calabaricus. The sequence goes on along the minus strand of NC_041396.2, from coordinate 17,850,287 downwards.
ACTGGCACCTCATCCCATATCTTACTCAAATTGACGACTCCACATTGGGCAAGCATGAGTTATTGTGGTCTTGTGTTGGGTGTGCCTTGTAATACACTGGCATCCCCTTCAGGACACTTGGTTCATTGGAAACTCTATGAGGAGTGTGGGTGGGTGTGAGTGAGTGAGTGAGTGTGCCATGTAATTAGGCGAACTGGTGACTCTTAATTAGCCATGCAGGAAGGATTGCGTGTGGGCATGTGCCCAGTAACAGACTGGCATATCATCCCAAGCTGGTTCCTCCCTTGTGCTCAATGTTGCCAGGATGGGTTTCAGCCCCCCTCTGACTTTGCATTGGAATCAGCGAGTTCAGAAAAAGAACAAATTGTGTTGAACTGAAGTGAACCGCAGGGGCCGGTCACGCTCACTGCCCCGACATCTTTCAGCGACATCACTCTGCCAACTGCTGCTCACCCAGCGTGCCCAAGTGTGCGAGATTGGAAATCTCAGGGCTGTACGCAGTACAATAAAATAAAAGGCGACAAAGCAGCTGTGTGCCATGACGTGGGCTCTTGTAATCGTAATTAACAGCCAGCGGTGTGAATCTGCACGGAACAAACACAAAGCAGGCGTCTCTTCTCAGCAGTAGTTTTGAAATTCAGGAACATTCATCAACCTGGAGGTAAACATGTACCGAGGGAAGAGGGGAAAGGCTAATGGAGGGCACAATACATCAAATAACAACAAGTAAAGAGCAGAGCAGCCCAACTACTGAATATTGGGGGTCACATTATGACCATGGGGTGCTCTCTCTGTTTTTGAGTGGGTCTTTGTCTCTCGTAAGAACGACATCAGGTTACTTGGTGACTCAGAATGTACTCAAATCAAATATATGGAAGGATTCGGGCCTTTCTACTCACATGGGAAATTATGGAGATGGGCATTTAGGACTAAAGCCAGGAAGCACATCTTTAAAAGTCTGAAACAACCCAACGAGATATGGAGTCAAAACTGAAACTCCGACAACCTTAAAAGATGAGATGGATGAAATACTGAGACAGATCAGCTAAACAAACGAGCTTGATGGACTGAATGGTCTCCTTGAGCTTCTTATATTCTTTATCACTAGAAATTAAATGTCTATAGAACATTATTAACACCCCTGACTACCTGAAATAATTCTGTTTGATTAGTCCACCTTAATAAAAGCACAAGTGGCTATGTGTCTGTTTGGTTGCTGTGTCCCTTTCTTTCCAACAGATGGTGCATCATAAACATATATAGTAATAAAATGCATTGCATTTGTCATTCCAACAGATGGTGCATCACAAACATGTATAGTAATAAAATGCATTGCATTTGTCATTCCAACAGATGGTGCATCACAAACATTTATAGTAATAAAATGCATTGCATTCCTATATGATTGCCAGACATGGGTGCTATCCAGTGACCTGAGATGAAGAATGGACTCCTTCAGTTCTGTGTCTCTTCGGAGAATCCTTGGATACTGCTGGTTAGACTTTGTGTTGCTCAAGGAGTCCTGAATGCATGCTCCCCAACTTGACTCAACTTGCATTTGACATTCCAACACATGGTGCATCACAGACATTTATAGTAATAAAATGTATTGCATGTGTCATTCCAACAGATGGTGCATCATAAAAATTAGCACTGCTTTTAAGATTCCCATACCGAATGGCATATAACAGAAACACATGCATTGTATTTCCCATTCCAACAGATGGCACCTCACACACTTTTATAGTAATGCATTTTATAACTTCAAGTGTCTGTGATGTGCCAACTGTTGGAATGGCAAATGCAATGCATTTTATTACTACATGCACAGCAGCATACATTCCAGTAGATGCTGCACTGCAAATGTTAACACTGTGGTTTATGCTGGTTACTCAGATTTCTGCCTGAGTGTATAAAATGAGCGAGTATATAAAATATAAATTGAACTTTCAATCTGCTATGAATGAGAAACTTACACATTAATAAAGTGTCAGAGAGGTAGAGGAGAAAGTCACATGCTGTGTGATACATAGATAGATAGATAGATAGATAGATAGATAAAAATGAGTAAACCTCCTTGCGATGACACGTGTGGCTGTGCCATCCTAGAGGAGCGGGACTAGCTGTGTAACCTAAATCGGCTGCAGGTGCCACCTCATACTACCAGTAGTGACAAGGACACCAGCATAATGCAACGCTCGTGAAGAATTAGTGAGGATAGATGAGGAGAGAGTGACTGTCTGTGACCACCATTCCCTTTTTTGGGGTCTGTCTTGCCATTGCCTCTCCTGTTGTCACTGTCATTTGCACCCAAGCAGGTGACGTTGACGCACAGTTACTTGTGAATCCTAACTGGACTGTCTGATATCCCTAAAGTGTCACTGACTTGGTGTTAGATTGGGATAATTATGTGTTCGCCTCATTTTTTTTCAGCAGTATATATCCATACACTCTATGGTCTGAACAAATACCAAAAAGACAAAAAAGAGAGAGAATTTAAAAAAAGAAAGTCATCTGACGTTGCAGTCCCAGTCCCAGTGAGGCACTATTTGACATATTGCTGTTGTTATAAAGGAGCCCCCGTAGCGTTTCCTGACCCACTTCTGCTGAGTAATTTGTTGGCTGAAAGTCCTCCACGTTGGTGTGTCACAGAGAGGATGTGCAGCTTTGTTCATAATGGCACTCAGTTTTGTTTTCATTCTCCTCTTCACTATGATATCCAGGGGGGTTCAGAGTGGGTCTTATAATTGAGCCTGATCTTTCAGTTAGCTTTTTAATTTAATTCTTTCTTTCTTTCCTGAACCATCTTATTCCAAGTATAATAAATTGCTGAAGCACACAAATGACAAAAAAAGGGTGAGACCTTCAAAAAGATCCACAAGATACAGGCCAGAATCCTAACTGGACTGCCCCAAAAACAGGTCTCATCCCAGGGGATCCTGATCCGAGAAAATTGGGAGGAGATAGATAGATAGATAGATAGATAGATAGATAGATAGATAGATAGATAGATAGATAGATAGATAGATAGATACTTTATTAATCCCAAGGGGAAATTCACACAGGCTTTAGGCCTGTCTAGGCCTCAAAATGGAGAACGGGCTTTTAAAGTTCAATATGCATAAGACAGTCTTAAATATCCCACAAATTGTCTCACAAGAGGGAATACAGTAAAACTCCAGCTTGAACAGGGACAAGTCCCACTAGAATACTGTTGTAAGTTGCTTTGGATAAAAGCGTCTGCTAAACAAATAAATGATAATGTAAATACAAAATCTTTATAAATGAGGATTTGTTAACAAAAATGACAAAAAAAAAAAAATCACAAAATTATAAAAAAAATAAACCCCAATACAAAAATCAGAAACCTTAAAGGGTAGCAGAAGACATAAGAGACATTAAATACAAAGAAGCAGATAATGAAAATGAGAACTCACCAAGCACTTTCAGAATGAACAGTGAGGGACTACATTACCCATAAGACTTTATGGGGCTGGCAGCTGTCCTTCAATGGTGATTGACAGGTGGCCCCGCCTATTAGAGAACCACCCACAAAACATCACAGAGAACGTATTCTCACACATTGAGACTGTATACAATCTAAATAGAATCACATTTACAGTGTCACACACGCGCTAATGGGAGACGGGCTCAAATAGTGGTAATTGTTCACCCAACCGGAGGCTGACACCGTACTTTAACTCTCTCTCCTCTGTTCCCCACAGAACAACTGAAGAATCACCCCAATTAACGATCACTTCTGGCTTATGATGTCATTTCCAGTTCCAGCCATCCAAGCCCCACCTTCAGATGATGTCACTTCCGGTGAATACATCACTTCCTGCTATTTCATACTTTGATCAGTTCTGTTTTGGACTCAAGTCTGTAAAGACCAAGCTTTCATTTCCGACAAACCTTCACTAATTTTGTGAATTTCCCCTTGGGATTAATAAAATATCTATCTATCTATCTATCTATCTATCTATCTATCTATCTATCTATCTATCTATCTATCTATCTATCTATCTATCTATCTATCTATCTATCTATCTATCTATCTATCTATCTATCTATCTAAACGGGGACAGTCCCCAAAACTTTGACTTTGTTTTGTGTCTTTTGTTGTCATTTTCTAATCTGCTTAGTCCTGAACAGGGTCACGGGGGTCTTCTGGAGCCTATCCCAGTCAGCACAGGGTGCAAGGCAGGAACAAACCCTGGACTGGGCGCCAGTCTATCACATGGTGAACACACACACACACATTCGCCCACCAATCACATACTCGGGCCAGTTTACATTCGCCAATCCACCTAACCTGCATGTCATTGGACAGTGAGAGGAAACCGGACCACCCGGAGGAAATCCACACAAACGCACGGAGAACATGCAGACTCCACAAAGGGAGGACCCGGCATACGAACCCCTGGTCTCCTTACTGCAAGGCAGCACTGTGCCACCATGCCGCCCATCAATTTTACAGACATTACATAATTAGAAAATAGAGCAATATTATAAAAAATAATAACAAAACACAATGAACAATAGAGTAAAGAACTCAAAGAAGACAAAAAGACGCACTTTAAACGTCAAAGAAAGAGTTACAGGCATGTCGATAAATCAAAAGTGTACGTGAATTCATTCAGTCATTTGTCAGTTTAACTCATTCCAATGCAGTGTGACAGACGATGTCTGAGTGTGTGACATTCATTCATTCACTCACTCATTCATCCATCCATCTATCCAGTATCCAACCTGCTATATCCTAACTACAGGGTCACCGGGGTCTGCTGGAGCCAATCCCAGCCACCACTGGGCACAAGGCAGGAAGCAAACCCCACCGCAGGGCACACACACACACACACACCAAGCACACACTAGGGACAATTTAGATCTATCTATCTATCTATCTATCTATCTATCTATCTATCTATCTATCTATCTATCTATCTATCTATCTATCTATCTATCTATCTATCTATCTATCTATTTTATAGTGCCTTTCAGTCTATCTATCTATCTATCTATCTATTATATAGTGCCTTTCAGTCTATCTATCTATCTATCTATCTATCTATCTATCTATCTATCTATCTATCTATCTATCTATCTATCTATCTATCTATCTATTATATAGTGCCTTTCAGTCTATCTATCTATCTATCTATCTATCTATCTATCTATCTATCTATCTATCTATCTATCTATCTATCTATCTATCTATTTAGCTATCTATCTATCTATTATATAGTGCCTTTCAGTCTATCTATCTATCTATCTATCTATCTATCTATCTATCTATCTATCTATCTATCTATCTATCTATCTATCTATCTATCTATCTATCTATCTATCTATCTATCTATCTATCTATCATACAATGCCATCATCCATCCATCCATTATCGAACCTGCTATATCCTAACTACAGGGTCACCACGGTCTGCTGGAGCCAATCCAAGCCAACACTGGGCACAAGGCAGGAAGCAAACCCCACCGCAGGGCACACACACACACACACACCAAGCACTCACTAGGGACAATTTAGATCTATCTATCTATCTATCTATCTATCTATCTATCTATCTATCTATCTATCTATCTATCTATCTATCTATCTATCTATCTATCTATCTATCTATCTGTTATATAGTGCCTTTCATATCTATCTATCTATCTATCTATCATATAGTGCCTTTCATATCTATCTATCTATCTATCTATCTATCTATCTATCTATCTATCTATCTATCTATCTATCTATCTATCTATCTATCTATCTATCTATCTATCTATCTATCTATCTATCTATCTATCTATCATATAGTGCCTTTCATATCTATCTATCTATCTATTATATAATGCCATCATTAATCCATCCATTATCCAACCTGCTATATCCTAACACAGGGTGACCGGGGTCTGCTGGAGCCAATCCCAGCCAACACAGGGTGCAAGGCAGAAAACACACCCCGGGCACAGGGCTGCAGCCCACCGCAAGGCGCACACACACACACACACACACACCAGGGACAATTTAAGATCGCCAATGCATTCATTCCTTCATATCTTGAATCCATCTGCTCCAGTACAGAGTTGCTGACTTCAGATATTTCAGCTCTTTAATCGGCCAGGCCGCTGTATTGGGTGTTTCTGTACTGTTTATGTCCATTTTTTCGTCCACTTGTCAGAGGCACACAGGGGCCTGATCTTGTCTTTCTGCATTTGGAGTTATTCCAGGACGGGGCTCGTCTTCATCTCAGGTCCAGAAGTGTAACCATATGCCAGATGTCCTTCTAAATGAAGGCGCCACACAATAAAATGTCTGCATTTTCAGCCCAGAGTGTCCATAAACAAATTAGCATAATTAGCACTCAATTTATAATCACTGAAGAGTCTGCCGCTTGTGATTTCGCTCCTAACACGCTCGGATCGCAGGTAAAAATAGAAACCATTATGAAGGCGCGTGTACGAGACGGTCTCATTTGGGTAGGGCTGAATGCTGATGTTCCCTTGCTAGTGTTGGGATTTGCATTTTAATAATAATATTGCAGTGAAACTAATCAATCTCCGAGTCAATGATTAAAGACAAGACAGCAGGGGTTAATCATCTTGGGAGCGCTGCTCCCCAAAGTGTTACCTGCAGCGGCTTGACAAATATGCCTTTTGACAGCGCTGGATGAAACTCTCCGCCCGAGCGCCTGAATTTATTTTCCGGCTCTTCATTTTCGAGTTGTTAAAAGCTTTGCCCAAGAATAGCATTGTTGCTTTCAACTTTCTTCTTCATTTTTACATTTTTTTTTATATGTGGCTGGTGGTGCCTCAGATAAAAGTAAAGCACTGGAGGAAATTTAAATCCAAATCAAATCAAAGCGTGGGTCTGCACTCTTATATTCCTGCATGTCGGCACTGAGCTGGGACAGATCTACCATCATGGCGTTCTGGGTGGGTGCACCAAAAACCCTCACCCTGCTCGATGACACGATGGAGACTCTGCATGGCAAAATGACCGAGAGACCCCCAATCAATGAAACAATTGAGCCTTTGCATAGTGACATGACCAAGGGACCCCCCCCCCCCCCCCCCCCCAACAAATGAAACAATTGAGCTTTTGCATAGTGAAATGACCAAGGGACTCCCGCAGTTTTTTATTTTTAATACATTTGCAAAAACTTCAAGTAAACTTTTTTCACGTTGTCATTATGGGGTGTTGTGTGTAGAATTCTGAGTAAAAAAATGAATTTAATCCATTTTGGAATAAGGCTGCAACATAACAAAATGTGGAAAAAGTGATGCGCTGTGAATACTTTCTGGATGCACTGTATAGTGTAGTATTTAATTATTGACAGCAGTCACAACATACATAGATTAGATGGTCAGGGAGTCTTGGAGGAACTGGGATCGGCTACTCCACCTCATACTTGTTGCTTATCCGACGGTCCCACAAGCCTCCACAGTTTTCTCCCTTTTTGAGTTACTATATGGGCGGCATCCTCGGGGACTATTGGACATCTTAAAGAAGGATGGGAAGGAATGGCACGTCCCTCCACTAACACTTTTTGAATATATTATGCAATTACATGATAGATTTGAAAAAATTCGGCCAATACTGAAAGAAAATATGGAGCATAAAGCAGTCATCCCAGGCTCACAGTTAGGGCCACTTCAGGAATTCTGGCCCAGATTCATAGTCTTGAGTCCCATTACCCACTCCAAATTATTGGTGTATTGGCAAGGCCCATACGAAATTATGGAGAGGAAGGAGCTGGTCAAGTATTTTGTAAATAAAAACTGAACCAGTGGCTGGTCGAAGAAGTGTATCAAGTGAATCTGTTGAAATCGTGGAAGGACAAGGACCCTCATGCCTACTCCACACAGCCTTGTTTCTATTTCACTCAAAAGAGCATCCTTAAACCGCCGGAACAGGCTAAAGTCAGTTCCCAGTGCAATTTGCCAGCACGGTGGAGTCTGATCAGTCTGATGTTGTCCATTCATTGAGCAGCCAAGTTCATGACCACTGGCGCCCCCTAGTGGATCAGCATCACTGTCCCTGGGATTCAGCCTCTACACTAGACAGGCCTGAAGTCATCAGCGTTGGCCTCTGTGTGCAGCCAGTTCAATCGCAGCTGGCTCAGTGATTTACTGAATTTCATCAATGGTGTCAGTTGCACCCTGTACATTGTCACAGACAACTGGGGTCATTACCTGGAGGAACCGGAAAGGGATAGTAATAGCTTCCGGGTCACGAGGGGGCAGCTGCCCTGGATAAAAAGAGGACCACAGGAAAGGGACAAAGAGGTTCTGACCTGTTGGGAACCGTGGCCACCACCAGGGGGCGCCTTAAGCCTCATGGGACCTGGGGAACTGTCACTTCCGCCACACCAGGCAAGATGGCGGATGAACCTGCCAGGGACTTCCGGAGTGCTTCCGGGGCAAAGGGCAACACCAGGAAGTGCTGCCAGAAGATCGTAATGCAGCACATCCGGGCAGGAATAAAAGATAGATAGATAGATAGATAGATAGATAGATAGATAGATAGATAGATAGATAGATAGATAGATAGATAGATAGATAGATAGATAGATAGATAGATACTTTATTAATCCCATGGGGGAAATAACAGTCGGGGAGCTAGAGTCGGGAGTGGGAGCAGGACGAAGCTCCCGGGAGGAGACAGGCGGTCAAGGACTGAGCTAGAGAAGTCTAATTGTGGTGATTTATTTGCTGAGTACTGTGTGTGCTGTTTGGGACTGTGTTCCTCTGTTTATTTGTGCTTAAATAAATGTGTGATTTTATAAAGATGTGGTTTCCGACTTGTGGTGTCCGGGCAAATCTCACAACATCTAATAACAGATTGCTGCAGTAGTTTTTTGTTTAGATTTTACAGTTCATTGACAGTGTGTAAAATGATATGATCAGTGTTGCAGTAATTGTCATGCAATTTACATGAAAAAAATATGTGTTCCATTAAAATTTCACTTTTTCTTGGTGAATTGTGATGTTTCCTTAAAAAGTGCAGCAAAAAAGTATTTGGCGTCCAGGGGGTGCATTAACCCCCAAGTATGTGGTTGTTTAAGGGTTCATTTCATCCCTAATTTGACATCCACTCAGTGACAACAGCTCAAAGTGGCCATCTTGTATGTCCCAGAAGTGGTGAATGACAGACCCATAAGAATTTCTCTGTTTGCACACAACATCCTTACCGAGAATGGGGTCATAGTCAGAGAATGGCTGTATCACCTCCCACAAGCAAAAAGAGCAGAAGTGGAGCGTGCCTCTTTGCTGGACCTTGCTGTAATTGTGGAAAGTTTTAGTCCCTGGTCGAGTCCTAAAGTCCTGGTCCCAAAGCCTGATGTGATTTGGCACTTTTGCAATGATTTGTATTGACTTAATCAAGTCTCACAATTCAATGCCTTTCTGTTGTCATGGGTGGACGAACTCCTAGAATGACTTGGTAAGGTTCAATATGTGGCCACACTTGACATGAAGAAAGGGTACTGGCAAATTCCTTTAATAGAATCCGCAAAGCTTAACACCACGTTCAATACCCCTAGCAGCCATTGGCAGTATCATGTTCTCTCATTTGGGTTGCATGGGGCTCCTCTAACTTTCCAGCGTCTGGTGGATAGACAGTTATGGCCCACAAATATATATAGGCCCCGTGGCGGATGTTTGCCGAATGGCAGACCAACCACATGCGTTACCTGGTAGGTAACCACCCATACAATCAGGTCGGGACTCAGACTACGAATGCAATGAATGTAATTACTCCGATCTACAGGCTGTCAAATAAACGAACCGTGGCGCAGCATAAAGAGACTTCGTCTCTGACACTGATGTCCGAGGTTTAATCTCCGCAAGGGGAGCAGTAGAGTGTGTATGCCTGATGAGCCCAAATAAGGGCGAAACACATGTCACGTGTTTGCATTATTTGACAGTAAACTATGCAACATTCCATGATCTGCTTCTCTCAACTGAAGAGGAACCCGTGGCGAATGTTTGCCGAATGGCAGACCAACCACATGCGTTACCTGGTAGGTAACCACCCATACAATCATGTCGGGACTCAGACTACAAATGCAATGAAATATATACAGTAATCCCTCCTCCATCGCGGGGGTTGTGTTCCACAGCCACCCGCGAAATAAGAAAATCCGCGAAGTAGAAACCATATGTTTATATGGTTATTTTTATATTGTCATGCTTGGGTCACAGATTTGCGCAGAAACACAGGAGGTTGTAGAGAGACAGGAATGTTATTCAAACACTGCAAACAAACATTTGTCTCTTTTTCAAAAGTTTAAACTGTGCTCCATGACAAGACAGAGATGACAGTTCTGTCTCACAATTAAAAGAATGCAAACATATCTTCCTCTTCAAAGGAGTGCGTGTCAGGAGCACAGAATGTGACATAGATAGAGAAAACAATCTCTAGCAAACAAATCAATAGGGCTGTTTGGCTTTTAAGTATGCGAAGCACCGCGGCACAAAGCTGTTGAAGGCGGCAGCTCACACCCCCTCCGTCAGGAGCAGACAAAGAGAGAGATAGAGAGAGACAGAGTTTGTTTTTCAGTCAAAAATCAATACGCGCCCTTCGAGCTTTTAAGTATGCGAAGCACCGTGCAGCATGTCGTTTCAGGAAGCAGCTGCACAAAAGATAGCAACGTGAAGATAATCTTTCAGCATTTTTAGACGAGCGTCCGTATCGTCTAGGTGTGCGAACAGCCCCCCTGCTCAATCCCCCTACGTCAGGATCACAGATAGTCAGCGCAAGAGAAAGAAAGAAAAGTAAGTTGGGTAGCTTCTCAGCCATCTGCCAATAGCGTCCCTTGTATGAAATCAACTGGGCAAACCAACTGAGGAAGCATGTACCAGAAATTAAAAGACCCATTGTCCGCAGAAATCCGCGAACCGGCAAAAAATCTGCGATATATATTTAAATATGCTTACATATAAAATCCGCGATGGAGTGCAGCCGCGAAAGGCGAAGCGCGATATAGCGAGGGATCACTGTATATATTGTCAAACCCTGAGGTGATTGAAATATCGCAAGATTTGGGGTTGATTTACGGTACTAACACCTCTCTCTCTTTTTCATCAGACAAAAAGAAGAAAAATAACCAACCTTCCCAAGATGGCCACCGATCATCACTTCCACATCCGGCCCCTTCTGATGATGTCACTTCCAGCTCCATCACAGTGATGTCACTTCCGGCATCCTGAAGATGGTGTCACTTCCAGTCTGACGTCACTTACAGCTTCTTCAGATGACGTCACTTCCATCTACCAGTTTCAACGTCATCTCCTGCCACATCACTTCCACCAGCCATTTTGTACTGTATACAAGCGCAATCTTTGTTGTACTCATGTATCATGTACTGTAAAGTATTTTGATGCCACAATTTTGCCTTTTTGCATTTCTTTGTCCATTGGACATTATACTGGGACGGTCCCCCACTCTGTTGAGGATTTCCTTTTATTCTATCACAATAAATACAGTTCAAATTCCACTAGACTGAAAAAACTATTTGTTGTAGCTGGGATTTTGCTATAATGGAATTCAAACATAGCGTGGTCTTTCTGTATGCACTGATGACAAATCTGACTGCAGAATGCTGAACTCGATGGTGACATCTTTTTTCTACTTGCCAGAGACAATGGCATTGAGAAGATCCAACATTGTTTTGTAAACTAAACTGCTGCAATTAGTGCGGGTCAAAGCTCACATGGAGTCCCTCAGTGTCCATATCGTAGGTGGTGTTAGGTGTTCCAGAGTGCACGCTGCCTGAGTTACATTAATGTGGCCCCTCGGGGTCCATTGTGTAACAGTCGATATTTTTAGTTTGAGGTCCAGGGTGTGGGTTCGATGGTCCCCCGTCGGTGTCCAGAGTACCAAAAGGCGCCACTCAGTGCCCATAACACAGACTTTCCAGTGTCAGCATCACTAGAGTTACATAAACAGAGCACCTCAGCGTCTGGAGCACGTGCCCCTTAACTAACATAAAAGGTGCCACAATAAAAGATTATGATAAAAAGTTTGAGAAAATGAAGGGCACATTTGAAAATATCAAGTTTGCCAGCACAAAATTCAAAGATGCATTAAACCCGGAAAAAAAAAAACAAAACAGTGAAAACTCCCAACGGATTTATGAAACACGTGGAAAACTGGTTGAGTAGCATAAATAAGAATGAAGATTAGCAGTCGTCACTATTGCTGAAAGGTGAACTAAAAATGAGTCCTCAGTCTGGTCGACGAGCTCCGCAAGAAGAACTGAAGTTGAACTTGATTGACAGTTATCCCGCCCCCTAGATCCGCCCACAATGTCTGTGGCCTGCAGCAATTCTTCTCAAGCTCCACCTCATTATAAGAGTGACATAAACGTGCAATCAGATTGGTTGTTCAGTGATCACGGCCTGAAGAAATGTTTACAGCTTCTATTGTTTCGAGAAAATTAACTTTTATGGAAATTTGCCGATAAAACAGACTTTGCTGTGATGAGTTTTTTTTTTCTTTCTTTAGCAGCTGATCTTCTGATCTTTCTATTAGCGGCTGATGGAAAGGTCCTTATGGATGACACTGCAGTTGTGACTTGCTGGGCTGGCTACTGTGAGCAGTTGTTCAAAGCTGATCCTCCGGCAGGGACGTTGGATATCTCTGGGTCCGCGGTATCTTGAGGCTGATCCTCCCATTAGCTGTGAACCACCCAATCTCACTGAGACTACACTGGTGGTGAACCAGCTGAGGGGAGGAAAGGCTGCAGGGATCTGTGGTATCCGGGGTGAACTTCTCCTTCAGTGTCTCTCCGGAAAATCCTTGGGTACCACTGGTTTGACTTTGTGTTGCTCATGGAGTCCTGAGTGAAGCACATGTCCTGCATTGTGAGGGAGTGTCAGCTACAGCAGGTGGTAAGGCTGGTGGTAAGGCTGTCCTCCTGGCATTGCAAGCAATCTTTGCTTCCATTTGGGAGACGGGCATCAACCCAACTGACTGGAAAACGGGACTTGTCATCCCTATCTGGAAAGGGAAGGGTGATCACCTGGATTAGGGCAACTACAGGGGGGTAACACTGCTCTTAGTGCAGGGTAAGATCCTTGCTTGGGTCGTCCACAATAAGATCCGTGATCACTTGCTCACCTACCAGTCTGATTTTACGCCTAAGAAGTCTACCATCGATCGCATCCTGGCACTGAGGGTTCTCATGGAGCATAAACGTGAATATCGGCAGAGTTTCTTTGCAGCCTTTGTCAATTTTCATAAAGCGTTCGACTCAGTTGATCGAGCTGCCCTGTGGGACATCCTGAGGGTTTGCGGGATCCCCTCGAGGTTGCTGGATATCATGGCCGGCCTGTGCACTGGTACTGGGAGTGTTGTGCAGAGTGGAGGCAGAACCTCTGCATTTTTCCAGTTGATTCTGGGGTTCATCAGCAGTGTGTTCTTCTCCTACTCTGGTCAATGTTTGTACGGACTGGGTGTTGGGCCAGGTCATGGGATCCAGCGGCTGTGGGGCATCTGTTAGTGAGGAAAGGTTCACAGATGTTGACTTTGCTGATGATGCTGTGATCTTCATGGAGTCAATGGAGGCTCTGATGGGGGCTCTCGAGAGACTGAGTGAGAAGTCTGAGTGCCTGGGCTTGCGAGTGTCCTGATAAAAACCAACATTCATGCCTTTAATGACCTCTTGGGCACGGCCATCAGCAGTGTGTCTGTCTGTGGAGAGAGTGTCGACCTCATCGTGAGGTTTACTTACCTTAGTGGTGACATTCATGACTCTGGTGACTCTTTCTATGAAGTCAGTAGACGGATTGGGAGAGCATGGGGGGTCATGAGGTCACTGGAAAGGGGTGTGTGGCGCTCCTGATATCTCTGCAAAAGGACGAAGGTCCAAGTCTTTAGAGTCCTGATGCTCCCTGTCTTGCTTGTTCTGAGACATGGACGCTATCCAGTGACCTGAGACGAAGACTGGACTCCTTCAGTGTCTCTCCAGAAAATCCTTGGGTACCACTGGTTTGACTTTGTGTTGCTCATGGAGTCCCGAGTGAAACACATGTCCTGCATTGTGAGGGAGCGTCAGTTACAGCACTACGGCCATGTGGCGCATTTCCCCGAGGGTGATCCAGCTGGTAAGATCCTCACTGTTGGGGAACTGAGTGGCTGGACCAGGCCAAGGGGTCACCCACATAACACCTGGCTGCGGCAGATAGAGGGTCATTACCGGAGGGTGGGACTGGACCGCGTGTCTGCCTACGGGGTTGCCAACCGGGATCCCGAATTGTTTCATCGTGTGGTGGGTGAAGCAACGCGCTTTACCAGTGCAGGCTCCCCAACTTCACTTGACTTGACTTTAGCATTAGTTTTGGAGAAAATTGATTGGGCAAGACCAAAAAAAAAATATTATTAAAACGAGGATTTCATTTAAATGGAATATATACTCCCCAGCCACTTTATTAAGTACAGCTTACTAGTACCGGGTTGGACCCCCTTTGGCCTTCAGAACTGCCGAACTTCTTCATTGCACAGATTCAACAAGGTGCTGGAAACATTCCTGAGGGATTTTGCTCCGTAGTGACATGATGGCATCACGCACTTGCTGCAGATTTGTCAGCTGCACATCCATGATGTGAATCTCCTGTTCCATCACATCCCAAAGGTGCTCTACTGGATTGAGATCTGGTGACTGTGGAGGCCATTTGAGTCCAGTGAACTCCTTGTCATGTCTGATATGATTTGAACTTTGTGACATGGCAGGTTATCCTGCTGGAATAAGGAAGATGGGTACAGTGCGTTCAGAAAGGGATGGACATGGTCAGCAACAATACTCAGGCAGACTGTGGCATTTAAATGATGCTCAGTTGGTACTAAGGGGCCAAAAGTGTGCCAAGAAAATATTCACCACATCATCACCAGCCTGAACAGCTGATAACAAGGCAGGATGGATCTCTGCTTTCATGTTCTTGACCACAAATTCTGAGCCTGCCATCCGAATGCTGCAGTAGAATTTGCGACTCATCAGACCAAGCGATGTTTTTCTCAATCTCCTATTGTCCAAGTTTGGTGAGCCCGTGTGAATTGTAGCCTCAGTTGCCTGTTCTTAGCGGACAGGTGGGGTCTCCTGCTGCTGTAGCCCATCGGATACGTTGCGTGTTCAGAGCTGCTCTTCTGCACACCTCAGTCCTTATTTGAGTTCCTGTCACCTTTCTATCAGCTCACACCAGTCTGGCCATTCTCCTCTGACCTCTGGCATCAACAAGGCATTTTCGCCCAGAGAACTGCCACTCACTGGATATTTTCCCTTTTTCGGGCCATTCTTTGTGAAACCCAGAGATAGTCTTGCATGAAAATCCTCGTAGATCAGCAGGTTCTGAAATACTCAGAGCAGCCCCTCTGACACCAGCAACCATGTCACATTCAAAGTCACTTCAGTCCCCTTTCTTCTCCATTCTGATATTCGGTTTGAACTTCAGCAGGTGGTCTTGACGAGGTCTACAGGCCAAAGTGCATTGAGTTGCTTCCATGTGATTGGTTGATTAGATATTTGCGTTAACAAGCAGGTGTACCTAATAAAGTGGCCGCCGAGTGTATGCACCATGTGAAGTTTTTCCACAGAGACAGATTTTGCATTCAAATGATTTATTTTTCCTTTCAGTGATATACAGTTAGATCCATAAATATTTGGACAGAGACAACTTTTTTCTCATTTTGGTTCTGAACGTTACCACAATGAATTTTAAATGAAACAACTCCGATGCAGTTGAAGTGCAGACTTTCAGCTTTAATTCAGTGGGGTGAACAAAACGATTGCATAAAAATAGATAGATAGATAGATAGATAGATAGATAGATAGATAGATAGATAGATAGATAGATAGATAGATAGATAGATAGATAGATAGATAGATAGATAGATAGATAGATAGATAGATAGATAGATAGATAGATAGATAGATAGATAGATAGATAGATACTTTATTAATCCCAGGGCAACTAAAGCATTTTTTGAACACAATCCCTTCATTTCAGGGGCTCAAAAGTAATTGGACAAATTAAATAACTGGAAATCAAATGTTCATTTCTAATACTTGGTTGAAAACTCTTTGCTGGCAATGACAGCCTGAAGTCTTGAACTCCTGGACATCACCAGATGTTGGGTTTCCTCCTTTTTAATGCTCTGCCAGGCCTTTTACTGTAGTGGCTTTCAGTTGCTGTTTGTTTGTGGGCCTTTCTGTCTGAAGTTTAGTCTTCAACAAGTGAAATGCCTGCTCAGTTGGGTTAAGATCAGGGGACTGACTTGGCCATTCAAGAATTTTCCACTTCTTTGCTTTAATAAACTCCTGGGTTGCTTTGGCTGTATGTATTTAGCTGGATTTGAGCAGACAGTATGTCTCTGAACACCTCAGAATTCATTCGGCTGCTTCTGTCCTGTGTCACATCATCAGTAAACACTAGTGTCCCAGTGCCACTGGCAGCCATGCACGCCCAAGCCATCACACTGCCTCCCTCCACCGTGTTTTACAGATGATGTGCTATGCTTTGGATAATGAGCTGTTCCACGCCTTCTCCATACTTTTTTCTTGCCATCATTCTGGTAGAGGTTGATCTTGGTTTCATCTGTCCAAAGAATGTTTTTCCAGAACTGTGCTGGCATTTTTAGATGTTCTTTATCAAAGTCCAATCTAGCCTTTCTATTCTTGAGGCTTATGAGTGGCTGGCACCTTGCAGTGCACCCTCTGTATTTACTTTCATGCAGTCTTCTCTTTATGGTAGACTTGGATATCGATACGCCGACCCCCTGGAGAGTGTTGTTCACTTGGTTGGCTCTTGTGAAGGAGATTCTCTTCACCATGGAAATGATTCTGCGATCATCCACCACTGTTGTCTTCCGTGGACATCCATGGGCCTCATGTATAACGCCGTGTGTAGAACTCACACTATAACATGGCGTAAGCACAAAAGCGGGAATGTGCGTACGCACAGAAAAATCCAGATGCAGGAATCTGTGCGCACGCAAACTTTCATGTTCTTCCACTACATAAATCCTGATCAGCGTGAAAAGTAACGCACGTGCACGCGCCTTCTGTCCCGCCCCAACTCCTCCCAGAATTACGCCTCTTTGAATATACAAATCGATATAAATAGCCTTCTGAGAAAAGACAATGGGAAAGGCACGGGGGAAAATATAAGAATTTCAGCAAATACCAAATGGAGGCAAAGGAAAAACGTATTATTTGTTGGTTTAAACAGTGGTATAATCAACAAAAGAAAGTTGATTGAGTGTCGGAGAAACTCGAAAGCTCAAGTTCACAAAGTCGCACAGTGCCCGAAATAAAAAAGAAACGTGAAAAGGCGAGTCGTAGCCCACTGTCTGAGTGTCATGATGAAAGCTTATTAGGGTACAGACAAAAAAAATAGGCACACAGTGGGAAAGAAGCACGAAATGTCAACTTTAATCTCGAAATTTCCACTTTAATCACGTAGTTTATTTTGCCATTAAAGTAGAACATCATAGACTTCATCTTAAAATCATTTAATTTACTAGTTTCTCAAATCCCATTGTAACTAAAGTAGGACGTTAAATGCTTTGTTCTGTATTCGATCTTCTATGAGCTCTATGTGTGTGAATCACTACCTGCTTCTTAAACGGGTTTTCTCTTTCTCCGACAGGACACATAATCCATTACATTCGTGATATTACAGCTCTCTGAATAATTAAAATACTGAGATGTATACGTGATATCTTTTTCATGATGATAGGAATGAAAACATGTTATTAAACATGGGAACATGGTGGCGCAGTGCTTGTTCATATCTCACGCAAGAAGCTTGCTGCACTATGTGCGACCTTCAATGAAATAATTTATCACAGCAGTACTGTCTCTTTCAAACGTACTCACCTCCAATTCCTGTCCTTACTTTTCTTTCTCCAAAAACCCAATCATAACACAATCAGCTCTGTAATAGACGTGAAGCCATTTGTAAGCTTAGAACGCCGATTCTTCAAAACTTTTAAGGAACATTGAAATATCTTCGTAGTACGTGTTTAATTATTCTATCCGTCTATCCTACCAGTATCGCGTCAGCACCAGCAATAATACAATGCAATGCAGGAACAATCTGTGAACTAGCTAGCGCTGCGGCACCGTGTCCTCACATGTTTAATTATTAACAATACAGATTATTTAAATTAAGTTAAAGTTTTATCTGTATAATATAATCAACATATTTTGCTACATTTCATCTTAAAAATGATATCGCCATCAAATGTAAATACGCGCTTCATAAAGTGGCGCAGGTTGTGCAATATTATAACTGTAGTGCAGGTTTACAGTGAGGTAATTGTACTTATAAGTAAACAGTTCTACAAGGAGCACTTGATGGACTGATTGAGTGCGTTTAGAGCTCTTGGAATTAAACTTTTTCTAAACCGCGAAGTCCGTACTGGGAAGTCTCTGAAGCGTTTTGCCGTGGCTCAGGTAGCATCTGCTTCATGCTGTGTACTGATATTTCTCTTTCTGATCAGTTGCTGCTGTGATTCCCCACTCAGATACAGTGATATAAATACTCCGAGTGGTGCAGTGAGAGTAATATGGAAAAAGATGATCCTCTGTGGCAACCCTTAACGGGAGCAGCTGAAACAAGAAGAAGATGCAGTGAGCGTTACAACGCTAAAGCAGTTATGGTATTTGGAATACTATGGCTATTCCCTGGACCATTATATTGCTGCAGGTTAATTACAATTTAATTGTTATTACACTAATAAACAATATGCAGTTTAGTTTCAGTGTATTTATAAAGCCACGTCAGGAATGTGGAGCTAAGAAAGAAAGGGTGACCACACAGGAACAGTAGCACTGCTTTGACGCTGGGTGCCGCCAGTCTGCAAAACTGAGCGGAGAAATTGCGTACGCTAGGGTATGAGGTACCGTGGAAATGTGCGTGGCTTTACGCCAAGTTTAGGTTTTATAAATTGCGATTTGAGCGTGGAAACGGGAGTACGCAACATTTCTGTGCATACGCACCGTTTATACATGAGGCCCCTGGTCTTTTTGCGTTGCTGAGTTCACCAGTGCTTGCTTTCTTTCTCAGGATGTACCAAACTGTAGATTTTGCCACTCGTAATATTGGAGCAATTTCTCAGATGGGTTTTTTCTGTTTTCGCAGCTTAAGGATGGCTTCTTTCACCTGCATGGAGAGCTCCTTTGACTGCATGTTGTCTGTTCACAGCAAAATCTTCCACATGCAAGCACCACACCTCAAATCAACTCCAGGCCTTTTATCTGCTTCATTGATAAGGACATAACGACGGACTTGACCACACCTGCCCATCAAATAGCCTTTGAGTCAATTGTCCAATTACTTTTGAGCCCCTGAAATGAAGGGATTGTGTTCAAAAAATACTTTAGTTGCCTCACATTTTTATGCAATCGTTTTGTTCACCCCACTGAATTAAAGCTGAAAGTCTGCACTTCAACTGCATCGGAGTTGTTTCATTTAAAATTCATTGTGGTAATGTACAGAACCAAAATGAGAAAAAAGTTGTCTGTCCAAATATTTATGAACCTAACTGTTGTGGCGGGTGGCTGGGTGTGGTCGGCACTCCGCTGCCTATAAAAGGGTCCACCTCCCGACAATCAAGGCCGGAGTCGGGTGAGGAGGAGGACGAGGTTGGAGAAGGAGGCGGGCAAAGAGAGGCCCTGTGTGTGCAGTGAAGAGACGGCTTGGAGAGAATCCAGGATTGTGGAGAGACTGTGGGGGGTGTTTGGTGGCGGTGCACTTAGTAACTGTATATAGTAGTGTAAATAAACGTGCGGTGATGAACTGGAACGTGTCTGCCTTTCTGTGTGTGGGCTGTACCCTTTCACACTGTATAAAATCAATAAAGAAAATGTCTGATGTAATAGTCCTGAGTAACTGGATATTTTGTTAATCGGGCCATGTCCCAGTTATTCAACCCCTATAACAGCGTTTCTCGACTTTTAAGTATTTGCAACCCGAGTTTTCATAACAGTTTTAATCGCGCCCCCCCCCCCCCCTAGCGTTTTTTTGAAAGGAGCCCACTAATACCAATTTGTTCTTTTTAATTAATGATATATCATAGATGCATATTTTATTATACCTCCTTAACTTTTATCAACATTTATCTAACTCTATATTTATTTTTCTAGTATCAGAATGTAGTTTAAGTTAATTTGTTTTGATTTCAATAGATGTATTTTTCATATTTTCGATTCTTGTTTTCTTTTTTTCACATCTTTGTGCCTCCCCCCTAGAGGGGCCCGTCCCACAGATCGAGAACCACTGCCCTATATAATATTCCGTTTTTTATTTTTTTGAAATCTTCGACTCGTTTGTATATCCTAAAGTGGTGTTTAAACATAATTAAGCCTTTGGGAACTCTGTGATGATCCTTAATTTGCTTCATCTGTTCTGCATAAACAAAGCCCACCAGTGAAGGTGTTCAAGGTGAGTTGCAGTCACGGTTAACCCTATGGAGCTTTCACAAAAGCTGAGAGAAGAAAAGAAGTCCCACGTTTCAAACATTTATTCTACAAAAACGCTACAAGATCAAATACATTTCATTACGACGCAAGAAAGGGGATACCAAACCGATTTTTTATTTCAGTGTTTTAAAAATGATGACGAGACGATTTCGTAACGCCCGCTTGTGTAATAGTAGGCCATTAATTGTTCGGCAGTGGCCGCCTCTCTTGAACCGTAAAGTTGCCTTTCCCCTGAGCAATGCTCTCCCCCTTTCTGAACACTTAAAAAATATAATATTCAAATCTCCGGCGGTGTCTGCGTGGGTTTCCTCCGGGCGCTCCGGTTTCCTCCCACAGTCCAAAGACATGCTAATTAGGTGGATTGGCGATTCTAAATTGTCCCTAGTGTGTGCTTGGTGTGTTTGTGTGTGTCCTGCGGTGGGTTGGCACCCTGCCCGGGATTGGTTCCCTGCCTTGTGCCCTGTGTTGGCTGGGATTGGCTACGGCAGACCCCCGTGACCCTGTGTTCGGATTCAGCGGGTTGGAAAATGGATGCATGGATGGATCTTCGGCGGTTTAAATAAGCCACTTTTACAATTTTGATATTTAACACACGCACAAAATAGTGTTTCTTTAAGAAAAAATAAAAATCGTAATATTTTACTTTGATAATTAAGACCAATAAACAATGAATGCCGTTTGTTTTTCTTAACTTTCCTGACTCCTTTTTCACTTTTTGTTAGAAAACCAAACATGACGTCTGATTATTTCTGAGCATTTCTTAGAGATTACATATGTAAGAGCGGGTGTTGAGAGTCCGCTACTCTCCTTACCAGAATTCGGCATCAGTTCTTCTTGGCTTGCGGGTGACCTCGGAGTCCTCGATGTGTGGACAGGCACTCAGAGATGGCCACCCCAGGTTGTGGACTATTTGCCAGTTGTATTTTTATTTCTTTTCTAACACAATGGTGGAGAGCATCAATACCATGTGGCATTGCCAGAAGGTTTGCTGTGTCTTCCAGCACAGTCTTAAGGGCATGGAGGAGATTCCAGGAGACAGGCAGGCAGTTACTCAAGGAGAGCTGGACAGGGCCCCTCCTTAGCCCATCAGCAGGACCCACCAGTATCTGCTCCTTTGGGCAAAGAGGAACAGGATGAGCACTGGCAGAGCCTACAAAATGACCTCCAGCAGGCAGGCAGGCCATTGGTATGAATGTCTCTGAGCAAACAATCAGAAACAGACTTCATGTGGGTGGCCTGAGGGCCCATTGTTCTCTAGTGGGCACAGAGGAGCTCAATTGGCATTTGCCATAGAATACCAGAATTGGCAGGACCACCACTGGCACCCTGTGCTTTTCACAGATGAGAGAGCAGGTTCACCCTGAGCACATGTGACAGACGTGAAAGGGTCTGGAGAAGCCATGGAGAACGTTATGCTGCCTGTAACATCGTTCAGCATGACTGGTTTGGTGGTGGGTCAGTGATGGTCAGTCTGGGGAGGCATGTCCATGGAGGGACACACAGACCTCTACAGGCTAGACAACAGCACTTTGACTGCCATTAGGTATCGGGATGAAATCCTTGGCCCCATTGTCAGACCCTATGCTGGTGCAGTGGCTCCTGGGTTCCTCCTGGTGTACAACAATGCATGGCCTCATGTGGCAGGGGGATGAAGGAATTGGTCCCATTGACTGTCACCTCCACGCTCACTCGCCTGACCTCAATCCAATAGGACACCTCTGGGTGGGACATTATGTTTAGGTCCATCCGACGCCTCAGACTGTCCAGGAGCTCAGTGATGCCCTGGTCCAGATCTGGGAGGTGATCCCCCAGGACACCATCAGTGGTCTCATTAGGACGTTGTCAGGCACGTGTTTGGCATACAAACTACTGAGTACGAGTTGGAGTTGCTGCAATGACATTTCAGCCAAATGGACTCACCTGCCTGCCTGTCACATCATCATTTGCTCCCTTTGATTTTCAGGGTGTCCTTGAATTCAGCCCTCTCTCTTTCTGTCGGTTGATCATTTTCATTTCCATCCTTTCGTTCCTCACACATCACCATATCAGTCCATAGCAGTACAGACAGCCAGCAGGATTTTTTTCCATTGAGATCTGATGGGTTTTCAAATCTTTCTTTTAATTTTTTTGAGCATTTTATATTTATTTCTATTATAAAAGGAAATCCAGGGATTGAGACTTTCTTGGATACAATTTCAACTCCCACGAGACACAATGTTAGGTCCTGCAAGGTGAGACTTTTTGCCAAGAGATTTTGATAAGTCCCGCCTCCCTCTCAAACATTTACAGCCACGCCCACGGTCCAATCACGTCTCATTCGTGTGAATGCTATTGTCAGACACAGCTCCTACGCTCTCAGCTCCAAGCGGGGTGGGAAATAAAAGACAAAGAGTAGAAGACAAAGTAGAACGTCGTAAAGAGGTTCAAAAACCTTGGCGCGATACACATGCAGAGAAGGTTAAAGATTATGAAAGCAGTAAAAGTCTCAAAAAACTGATAGAAAAGATTGCATTAGCGCTAACAAACGGAAAAAATGTACTCGGTGAAATAACTGAACAGTGAAAAGAGATCGAATATATGGACATAGGTGATATGACAGAAGTATGTAGATATTACTCGGATTTAATGTTTAAGTCAGAGACTTGTAGATCATCTAATTCGTGTTGCCATCAGGGAGAAGTAGAGTTTCTTCCCAATGAAGAGGCCTATCCGCGAGAATTAAAAGATCTGATGTTTGGTGAAAGTGAAATCCACACACACAAGTGACAGAGACGTGAAGTGGCAGCCGCGTAGCACCAGCCGGGGGGTTGGCGAGCGAAGTGAGCAGAGGGGCGAACAACACTCTTCATCAAATATCACATTGAATTTTGATTCTGTGTTTGGAATTCCATCATGACAATGCAACGTATAACTGCCGGTGAGTGAAGATCTTTTCTTTCTCTCTACACGAACTGTGTGTGACAATAGCATTCACACAAATGAGAAATGATTGAACCGTGTGAGTGGTTGTGAATGTTTTAGATGTGGGTGGGACTTTTACAAATCTCTTTGCATAAAGTGTTGTCTTGAGGGGCTTGAAATGTTCTCTCATGGGATTTCACTTTCACCAAACAACAATTCTTTTAATTCTCACAGATACACCTCTTTATTAGGTAGAAACACTACTTCTCCCTGATGGCAACACGAATTAGACGATCTACAAGTCTCCGAGTTAAACTTTATATCTGAACAATATATTTGATCTCTTCACTGTTCCGTTATTTCACCAAGTAATAATTTCCTTTTGTTTGCACTAATGCGATCTTTACTATCAGTTTTTGAGACTTTTGAATTTTAGTACTTCCATTATCTCTGACCTGCTCTATGGGGGGGTAAACGTTAACATTATACAAAGTTATTGTCTGTTATACCTGCATTTTTATTACTCTTTAATTTAATATTGTTTCTTTATCAGTATGCTGCTGCTGGAGTATGTGAATTTCCCCTTGGGATTAATAAAGTATCTATCTATCTATCTATCTATCTATCTATCTATCTATCTATCTATCTATCTATCTATCTATCTATCTATCTATCTATCTATCTATCTATCTATCTATCTATCTATCTATCTATCATATAGTGCCTTTCGTATCTATCTATCTATCTATCTATCTATCTATCTATCTATCTATCTATCTATCTATCTATCTATCTATCTATCTATCTATCTATCATATAGTGCCTTTCACATCTATCTATCTATCTATCTATTATATAGTGCCTTTCGTATCTATCTATCTATCTATCTATCTATCTATCTATCTATCTATCTATCTATCTATCTATCTATCTATCTATCTATCTATCTATCATATAGTGCCTTTCACATCTATCTATCTATCATATAGTGCCTTTCGTATCTATCTATCTATCTATCTATCTATCTATCTATCTATCTATCTATCTATCTATCTATCTATCTATCTATCTATCATATAGTGCCTTTCATATCTATCTATCTATCTATCTATCTATCTATCTATCTATCTATCTATCTATCTATCTATCATATAGTGCCTTTCACATCTATCTATCTATCATATAGTGCCTTTCGTATCTATCTATCTATCTATCTATCTATCTATCTATCTATCTATCTATCTATCTATCTATCTATCTATCTATCTATCTATCATATAGTGCCTTTCATATCTATCTATCTATCTATCTATCTATCTATCTATCTATCTATCTATCTATCTATCTATCTATCTATCTATCATATAGTGCCTTTCGTATGTATCTATCTATCTATCTATCTATCTATCTATCTATCTATCTATCTATCTATCTATCTATCTATCTATCTATCTATCTATCTATCTATCTATCTATCTATCTATCATATAGTGCCTTTCATATCTATCTATCTATCTATCTATCTATCTATCTATCTATCTATCTATCTATCTATCTATCTATCTATCTATCTATCTATCTATCTATCTATCTATCTATCTATCTATCTATCTATCTATCGCACCAATGATTTTGAATTCTTTATGATGTTCTACTTTGTCTTCTACTCTTTGTCTTTTATTTCCAGCCCCGGGCCTGGTTACATTTCTTGACACAAAGTCTCATCTCGCGGGATGTGAAACTGTTTCTCTGAGAAAGTCACATCCCAAGATTTTTTTATTAAAATAGAGAAATATACATGTATATACTGTATATATATATATGTATATTGTCACGCACGCGCGCATGGGGAGCAGCTTAAGGACATGCATGGGGACAATGGCAGGGTACTAACCTCTCTTTTAATATTCTCGTAGAAAGAACGAACCACCGCCACCATAACTTCTCCCGGACGACTACTGAAACCAGCCATTTCTGGGTTCCTTTCTAACCTCTGGTCCCCACCTGATGACGTCACCTTCCCATCCTTCACCACGGCTTTCCCAGCATCACTTCATTTCCAGTCCCCCCTTATACAGTAAATTGTCCGTCCAGCCATCTTTTTTTTTTTGTCTGTTGTACTTGGAAGAAAACACTGATCTCAAAACCTTTACTTTACAGTATACGGGGCCTAAAAAACCCTAAACCTTTATGCTTTGCGGTCTGCTTTTATTACAATATGTTGTTGTTGTGTACGGTAATGACATATATATATAGTCAAAAGAATGAGGGTTTGTGGCAGGTACAGGAAGTGACTTCATCAAAGGGACCGGAACCAGAAGTGATGTCGATACGAGGCGGGACTAGAAATGACATCATCAAAGTGTCCGGGACAGGAAGTGACATCATCGAGGCCAGATGGGATTGTAGAAAACCAAGCAAAAGAGTGAGTGCACTGCGCCACCTCCTGGTCTGGCTCAGAATTCCTCTCATTCATGCCCTTTAGCTGCCTCCTATGCGCATGTATGTGACCAGTTTAATGGACTGGCCCGGTCAAAGCCCTGATTTGAATCCCAATTGGAATGTGGAGGGTTGTGATAGATATGGTGCCTGGAATGGCATCCAGACTTGGATTGAGAGTGGTCTCTTACCCGACTGGGAGACTATTATTGAAGGTTATCATAGGTGGAGGCTCAAACCATCCGGGATGTGACCCAGTTGGGGAGGAAGAATAATGGATGGACAATGGGAGTCTGTATACCAGGGAGAACTCATCTTCCAGTATGATTGGCAGCACTTCTACTCTGGCACGGCCCCAAGTCCCCCCAAGGAATGGCTCCAAAAGAAGAAATGGATGGTCATGGACTGATTTAGTCAAAGTCCTGATTGGAATCTTGTGGGAGGGGGGAATTTCCAATGGGCAGGACATGCACAAAAACCCACACATATCTTGCAACTGAAGGGATTTAGCATGAATATCACCGAGTCGAGGTCAGGGACTGGTGGGCACTTAAGTAAAACGCGCACATGAAGTAATTTCTCCTAAGTGGAGGCAATACCAGCTTCTGAGGCCAACATATTGTTCACCCCATGACAATAACTGATATTTTTGTTGAACAGACGCCTAACAAGGCACATTATTCACGGACACATCACCACCTTTACCCGTAGGCACTCTTTACATGAAGGTCTACTGTCGGCTTGTTTAGATGTGGCGAAAGGGTCAAGCATTTCCATGGGGTGCACTTAACGTTTTCACATGACTGTATATCTGAAGAGGAAGGAAGAAGAGCCAAAGAGAGGAAGACAAAAAGCTACAACGCACACAAAAAATCTTCTATAGGGGGTGCTAGAGGGCAATACAATGGCTTTAAAGCCCCCCACCAAAACACCACCAGCAGCACCTTTCCTCCGTACGAAAAGCCCCTTCAAAGGCCGCCGTTCTGTCACACGTTCATCTCTCCGCCTGCTTCTATTTTTAGGTGCCATTCGATTTTCTCCGAACGGCTCCCTCCCGGCCAGCACTTCCTGTTCATAATTTATTTGCAGACACTTTTCATACAGTGGCTCTTAATGACTTTAATAATATAATATTAAATATTCATACGGCCGTGTCTTATGTCGTGTTGCCTCTTTTTTCCATCTGCTTTCCAACTTTGGAAGTTTGGTTCATTTATTTTATTTTATTTTCTAATTTGGGAAGAGCGCTGCTGATCGATGCGACGGGCTGAGGTTCCGCTCGCCGCCTTTGTGTTTAGGGAGCTTCACGTTGGTCGGCTCGACTTCCAGCTCCGTTGAACTGATGTAGGTCACCGGCACTAAATGTAGGCCAGGTGCTCGCTCGCAGGTTTAAATGTTTAATGGAGAAATGTGAAGCAGCCCGAGCTGTGCGTGTGCGTGTGTGTGTACGTGTGTGTGTATGTGTGTGTGTGTGTGTGCATATATTTCAATGGCCATTCATGGGTGCTCACACTCCGGCACACAAAAGGGAGGAATTCCATAGGGAAACTAAAAAGAGCAGATCGCATTCCTGCTCACGCATGCGCTGCACGTCCTGAGGCCATTTGACTTCCTCACACTGAGCCCTGTGTTTAATGGAGCTGGATTATCGATGGGGGTGGAGTGGTGGGGTGGGGGGGCCTCGGCTCACTAAACATACCAGCATACAGACTGGCAGTCAATGAATGAAGTCTGTGGTGGGTTTGTCCTTCCAATCTGAATGCCTACTCATGACACAGACAGCCCAATCTTTCATTTACTCACCCACACACAAGGGGGGAGTGTTGAATCTCAAGAGATCCCCCTTATTACGAATGAAGCTGATTTCAGCAGTAATAATAAACCCCCCAAAAATTACTCAGCACTTCATCCCCACCCCACCCATCATAACACACATGCAAATTCCATGAATACCAACCCGCCAGTCACTCCAATGCCCACCGCAACTCACCCATGGAGGTGTGCAGTCATTCACCCTGTGATACACCAACACCCCGTTCATGGCTGGCTTCTGCTGCATGCCCAATGCTGTTGGCACTACGTGACCTCACTGTGAGCCCAAAGTCCACTGCCAGTGGGACAGATTGTGCCCCGCTCTGAATGGCATTAAATAGCTACAAGAATGTAACACCTCCCTGCCTCAGAAGACTCGGTTTAAACAAAAGACCACCAATAGCCTGTGTGAACTCTGCAGATTCTACAGGTGTCCCGGTGGCATTTTTGCCACTAATAAAATGTAAGAATTTATTTTGTTTGCTGTGAGGATAGATAGATAGATAGATAGATAGATAGATAGATAGATAGATAGATAGATAGATAGATAGATAGATAGATAGATAGAAGGCACTATATGATAGATAGATAGATAGATAGATAGATAGATAGATAGATAGATAGATAGATAGATAGATAGATAGATAGATAGATAGATAGATAGATAGAAGGCACTATATGATAGATAGATAGATAGATAGATAGATAGATAGATAGATAGATAGATAGATAGATAGATAGATAGATAGAAGGCACTATATGATAGATAGATAGATAGATAGATAGATAGATAGATAGATAGATAGATAGAAGGCACTATATGATAGATTGATAGATAGATATGTAAGGCACTATATGATAGATAGATAGATAGATAGATAGATAGATAGATAGATAGATAGATAGATAGATAGATAGATAGATAGAAGGCACTATATGATAGATTGATAGATAGATATGTAAGGCACTATATGATAGATAGATAGATAGATAGATAGATAGATAGATAGATAGATAGATAGATAGATAAAAGGCACTATATGATAGATAGATATGTAATGCACTATAGATAGATAGATAGATAGATAGATAGATAGATAGATAGATAGATAGATAGATAGATAGATAGATAGATGGCACTATATGATAGATAGATAGATAGATAGATAGATAGATAGATAGATAGATAGATAGATAGATAGATAGAAGGCACTATATGATAGATAGATAGATAGATAGATAGATAGATAGATAGATAGATAGATAGATAGATAGATAGATAGATAGATAGATAGATAGATAGAAGGCACTATATGATAGATTGATAGATAGATATGTAAGGCACTATATGATAGATAGATAGATAGATAGATAGATAGATAGATAGATAGATAGATAGATAGATAGATAGATAGATAGAAGGCACTATATGATAGATTGATAGATAGATATGTAATGCACTTTAGATAGATAGATAGATAGATAGATAGATAGATAGATAGATAGATAGATAGATAGATAGATAGATAGATAGATAGATAGATAGATAGATAGATTAAAGGCACTATATGATAGATAGATAGATATGTAAGGCACTATATGATAGATAGATAGATAGATAGATAGATAGATAGATAGATAGATAGATAGATAGATAGATAGATAGATAGATAGATAGATAGATAGATAGATAAAAGGCACTATATGATAGATAGATAGATAGATAGATAGATAGATAGATAGATAGATAGATAGATAGATAGATATGTAAGGCACTATATTATAGATAGATAGATAGATAGATAGATAGATAGATAGATAGATAGATAGATAGATAGATAGATAGATAGATAGATGGCCATCATCTAGAAAGGCCAACATGTCCCCGTGTATAGGAGGTCCCATAATTCACACTGCATGTTGGGGCAAAAACCAGGCCATGAAGTCCAAGGAACTCTCTTTACTGTAGACCTCCATGTTCAAATTCTGGTGAGGCGTTGATCAGGGCAAGGCGATAAAACCATTTTTAAAGCTTTGAGTGTTTCCAGGAGCACAGTGGCCTCAAGAATTGTGAAATGGAAGATGTTTTAGACCACCAGGACCCTTCCTAGAGCCAACTGTTTGGCCAAACTGAGTGACCAGGTAAGAATGGTTTTGGTCAGTGTGATGGCTAAGAATCTAATGATCAGTCTACCAGAGCTTCCCCACTGGGATGGAAGAACCTGTCGAAAGGACAGTAAAGTCAGCAGCACTGCATAAATCTGACGGAAGGCACTCTGGAATTAATGATGAGCTAAAACCAATACGTCTGGCAAAGACCAGGCACTGTTCACCACCTGCCTAGCGCCTTCCCTACGGTGTAGCATGGAGGTGACATCATTATACCATGGGGGTGGGACACTAGTTAAAATTGAGGGAAGCACAAATACAACCAAATCCAGAGAGGTCCTTGAAGGATACCTGCTCCAGAGTTCACGCCACCTCAGGCTGGGGTGACGGATGACCTTGCAGCATGATGATGACCCGAGCCAAGACAAAGCTACTGTGGCTTTGGAACAAGTCTCTGAGAGTCCTTGTGTGGCCAACGCCATTGGACATGTGTGGAGAGACCAGAAGATGATGCTTCCCATCCTTTGTAACAGGACTTGAGAGGATCAGCCTGAAAATCATGGGATTAAGTGCTCAAATCCAGGTGTGCAAAGCTTGTAGAGTACTGTCTCCAGGTGGGTCCAGACGGGCATCCCATAACTGAAGCTGCCTTTACTTGATTTGTCCCAAGGCATGATAGAAAAGTATAATAGGACCTGTACAGTGAGCCATGTGATAGAGTGGCATCCTGCTCAAGCCTGGTTCCTGCAAGTCCTGGCCTGACATCTGCCAGTGTGGCATTTGCATGTTCTGCCCGTGCCTGCTCAGGCGTTTCTTTGAATCCACCATTTTTCCCCCAAGCACATGCCAAAGATGTGTGTTTTATGTTAACTGGTGATTCAAAAGTGTCTCTCTGCATGTGTGTGTTTGTATATTTGTGTGTGAAAGTGTGGGGGTGTAAATTAAGGTGCCCCACCTGGGGCTGGTTCCTTCTCTGCCCCCAGAACATACTCTCTTCTGCCAGGCCCTTAGACTGGCATTAAATTCGTCAGCCTGTGGATGACTCGCTGGATGGATACACAGGTGAGTGAATGTTTTATATGTAATAAATATGAAATGAAGTTCCTGGCGACAGCCGTGATGTTTGACACGCTGTCTCCGTGTTTGCAGTGACTGGAGCTCGTTAAAGATTCAGGAGCAGCCCAGTGCCAGGAGAAGGAAGGCAGAAGTGCAGAAGTGAGTGTGTGAAGGAGACTGAAGAAATAAAAGGACCTACAGGCATAGCCATTGAGAAGGACTGGAGAGAGACAGGAAACGAAGAAGCCAGGAGGGAGCAAGAGACATTCTGAAAAAGGCAGGGGTGCAAGACAGTGTGTCTGTGTTTTTTCCCACCCACATGGATCCGTTACATGGAGTACAGGTGCTAGTCCTGACATGTAGGAACCAAACCTGTAAGGGGTAGCAGCCCCTTGTAGGATGTGCCACAGTCACTCATACTGGGTCAGGTTAGAGGGGTCAATTAGCCTAAGTACAGTCATATGAAACAGTAAGTACACCCCATGGAAACTGTTAACTTATATGAACAGGCAAAAAGTTGTTAACCACCTTAAAAAGGATGCATCTGTGTGTCTGTGTGTTCATCTGCTTGCTATGACTCTGTCATTCCAACAGCACATCGCAAACATTTGCAGGAATAAAATTCATTGTATTGGTCATTCCAACAGATGGTGAATTGCAAATATTAACACTGTTTTATGACTCCTATACCAAACTGCATATAACAGAGACATGCATTGCATTTAATATTCTAACAGATGGCACATCACAAGCATTTACACTGCTTTTATGAATCCTATACCAAATGGCATATAACAGAAACATATCCATTGCATTTGATATTTCAACAGATGGTGCATCAGAAACACTAATGCCCATTTTTATGAATTGCAAACCATATTGCATATAACAGTGACAAATATATTGCATTTGACATTCCAAGAGATATGGCATCACAAGCATTTACTCTGCTTTTATGAATCCCATACTAAATGGCATATAACAGAAACATATCCATTGTATTTTGACATTCCAACAAATGATGCATCAGAAACACTAACACTGTTTTTATGAATTGCATGCCAAATTACATATAGCAGTGACAAATGCATTGCATTTGGCATTCTGACAGATGGTGCAACGCAAATATTAGCACTGTCTTTACAAATCCCATACTAAATGTTATATAACAGAGGTATATGGATTGCATTTGATATTCCAACAGATCGGCATCACAAGCATTTACACTGCTTTAATGAATCCCATACCAAATGTCATATAACAGAGACATATGCATTGCATTTGACATTCCAAAAGATGGGCATCACAAACACAAACAATGCTTTTATAAATCCTATACCAAATGGCATATAATGCATATATATATAATGCATTTGTCACTGTTATATATAATTTGGTATGGGATTCATAAAAGCAGTGTAAATGCTTGTGATGTGTCATCTGTTGGAATGTCAAATACAATGCGTATATATCTATATATGCATTGTATTTGACATTCCAACAGATGACACATCACAAGCATTTACACTGCTTTTATGAATCCCATACCAAATTACATATAACAGTGACAAATGCATTATATTTGACATTCTGACAGATGGTGCAATGCAAACATTAGCACTGCCTTTATGAATCCCATACTAAATGTTATATAACAGAGATATATGCATTGCATTTGACATTCCAATAGATGGGCATCACAAACACTAACAATGCTTCTAAGAATCTAATACCAAATGGCATATAATAGACACATATGCATGGCATTTGACATTCCAACAGATAATAATAATAGTAATAATTCATTACATTTATATAGCGCTTTTCTCAGTACTGGTGCATCACAAGCATTTACACTGCTTTTATGAATCCCATACCAAATGTTAAATGACAGAGACATATGCATTGCATTTGACATTCCAACAGAAAGCGCATCACAAACATTTGTAGTTATGCATTTTATTATTACAGATGTTTGTGATATGCTGTGATACGTTGGAATGAAAAATGCAATGCATCTTATTACTACATGCACCACAAAATGCATTCCAATAGATCTTGAACTGCAAACATTAACAGTGAGGTCAAAGTTGATCATTTAGGTTTGAATCCATCTTAGACAGGTAGCACAGCTAGTAATTGAATTAAAACACAAGGAACATTTGACTTTTCAATCTTTTAATCAACAAAAAAATTGATTGATATAATGGTCTGCTGGGGAAGAAGTAAGTGCACCTCTGGCCTCAGAAGGTGGTATTGTCCCCTTTAGCAGAAATGACTTCTTGCAGGCATTTGGCGTAACTGAACACCAGTTCAGTGTGTTTTTTGGTCAATATAGAAATTACAAACTAAGTTTGGTAGATTTTTATTAAAATGTAATAAGCTGTTATATGGGGAATATGAAGGTTATTTTTTAGTATTCAAAACCTAATTTTCCTTCTGCTTTTCCAGGTGTTCTGGTTGTTTAATTAATTCTTTACTAATTAGTGAGCCTGACACTGAAGTCATCCCAGGTGTCTGCTGTGTTGGGTGTTAATTGTCACTCTTAGGGTTAAATGAAGGGAGCAAACTACACAGGAAAAGGGGAAAATAATAAGAAAAGAACAAAAGAGTTAAGCATTTATAGCTTTAAAAAAAATAGAAATATTTCTACATGTCTCATAAATGTAAAAGCCATACTGTTGTGTTCTTCTGAATGCAGAATAACAAGAAGAGTAAAAAATACCAGCTGATTAAATGAGATCAGTAGTTATGAATTATTAAAGTTTATTCTGAGGAGTGGAGAAGAAGTGTACTGGTGCCACTATTTAAGAATAAGGGGGATGTGCAGAAACTACAGGGGGATAAAACTGATGAACCACAGCATGAAGTTATGGGAAAAAGTAGTGGAAGCTCGGTTAAGAAGTGAGGTGATGATTAGTGAGCAGCAGGATGGTGTCATGACAGGAAAGAGCACCACAGATGGGATGTTTGCTCCGAGGATGTTGATGGAGAAGTTTAGAGGCCAGAAGGAGTTGCATTGTGTCTTTGTGGACCTGGAGAAAGCATATGACAGGGTGACTGAGAGGAGCTGTGGTATTGTATGAGGAAGTCTGGAGTGGCAGAGAAGTACGTAAGAGTTGTACAGGATATGTACGAGGGAAGTGTGACAGTGGTGAGGTCTGCGGTATGAGTGACGGAGGTGGGATTACATCAGGGATCGGCTCTGAGCCCTTTGTTATTTGCAATGGTGATGGACAGGTTGACAGACAAGATTAGACAGGAGTCCCCGTGGATTATGATGTTTGCTGATGACTTTGTGATCTGTAGCGAGAGCAGGGAGCAGGTTGAGGAGACCCTGGAGAGGTGGAGATCTTCTCTAGAGAGGAGAGGAATGAAGATCAGTAGGACCACCAAGACAGAATACATGTGTGTGAATGAGAGGGAGGTCAGTGGAATGGTGAGGATGAGGGGAGTAGAGTTGGTGAAGGTGGATGAGTTTAAATACTTGGGATCAACAGTACAGAGTAATGGGTATTGTGGACGAGAGGTGAAGAAAAGAGTGCAGGCAGGGTGGAATGGGTGGAGAAGAGTGTCAGGAGTGATTTGTGACAGACGGGTACCAGCAAGAGTGAAAGGGAAGGTCTACAGGACGGTAGTGAGACCAGCTATGTTATATGAGCTGGAGACGGTGGCACTGACCAGAAAGCAGGAGACAGAGCTGGAGGTGGCAGAGTTAAAGATGATAAGATTTGCATTGGGGGTGACGAGGATGGACAGGATTAGAAATGAGGACATTAGACGGTCAACTCATGTTGGATGGTTTGAAGTCAGAGAGGTGAGATTTCGCTGGTTTGGACATGTGCAGAGGAGAGATGCTGGGTATATTGGGAGAAGGGTGCTAAGGATAGAGCTGCTTATCAAGAGGAGAAGGGGAAGGCCTGAGAGAAGGTTTATGGATGTGCTGAGAGAGGACATGCAGGCGATGAGTGTGACAGAACAAGATGACGAGGATAGGATGAGATGGAAGAAGATAATCCGCTGTGGCATCCACTAAAGGGAGCAGCCGAAAGAAGAAGAAGAAGAAGAAGAAGAAGAAGAAGAAGGGAACAAACTACAGGAAAAGTGGAAATAATAGGAAAAGAACAAAAGAGAGTTATGTATTTATAGCTTTAGAAAAATAAACTAGAAATATTTCCATACGTCTTATAAACGTAACGGCCATACTGTTGTGTTTTTCCAAATGCAGAGTAAGAGAAGAGTAAAAAAACACCAGCTCATTAAATGAGATCAGTTGTTGTCAATTATTATCACCGATTGTGAAGCTGGTTGGAACAAAAACCTGCAGCCACATTGGGTCCCCAGGATCGAGTCTGGGAACCACTGGTCTGGTGAGATGTGACCAAGGGGGGGGCTTACCCTGTGGACCAGGAGAGCCGGGATCTGTTTATGATGGCCACGACACCAGCCATCGAATGTTAAAATAACTGAAGAGCCTGGACTGGAAAAGTCTGACCAATCCCACTACGTCAGGGGATCCCAAGGAGAGACACCCTGTAGATGAAGGTACAGAATGTTCATGTGTGATGACCACAAGGCCAATCCATGTTACAAAGTGGGGTGGGAGGTGTTATTGGAAAGGCCTGCTGGGGTGTGAGCAGCAGGATTAATCCCCCCACCACCCACCCACCCATGTCAGGGGGTCACAAGGAGGCCTCTTCTCCATTTGATTTTTGTTTTTTTTCTTATCATCCCGTGTCTCCTGTTCTTCGCCTTCTGTGGGTTTCTCTGCACCTGCTGGATGTTTTTGCCGAGTTGGCCCGGCGGGGGGTCTCTCCACTGGGTGCCGCTCCCACTTCCCTCTCCCTCGCCGTCCTTCCCTCGGCTGCGTCTCTCCTCCAGTAGGCTGTTGCCGCTTGACTGCTCCGGCATGATTGCGCTTCCTTGTTTATTATCTAGAGAGCTTCGTGATGATGTTCTCCATGGCTATAGACAATAAAGTCTGATTGATTTCCAATTATCCCTCCCCTTCACCCAAAACTGTTTGCGTTGATTGCATTTCCATAATTATTATTATTATGGTTGTTTAAGTTATATGAATTGCTTGGTGACAAATAAACAAATTAACGGCTCTTGAGATGAGCCTCCGAGATTCGGCTGGCAAAACGCAGCAAATTCCAGTTGGGGAATAAAAGGGAGCGGCAGACAGCATGGGGTGCCTTTCACCTCTCAGATGCTCCATGTGATGTAAGGTTTGGGCTGTGGGGGGGTCAGGCTGGTGGGGTCTGTCCTTGAGGCCGAGGCCATAAGGGAGGTGGCCCAAGAGCCATTCTGAAGCCACTTTGTGATCCGGAGTGCCACTGGCTCTCAACATGAGAACTTTTAGAGTTATGTGCAAAAGTAAGTGCACCCCATGAACTCCTTATTCCTTATTAAAAATAAGTGGACATACTTGTATGACAATTGGATCTTCATTTAAACAATATCTGTAGATAACAATAAAAAGTTGACTTCACATTCATTTTCAACGAGCAGATATACAATTTCAATTTGTGGAAGAAGTAAGCCTGGTCTGTAACAGCTGGTGTTGTCCCCCTCAAGTCAACATCTCCTCTAAATGTCTAGCAGCTTCTGACATCGACTGGTGAAAGTTTCTCTCCACTACTTTCAACTGTGTGATTGTTTGAGGGGGTGTCTTGCAAGCATTGACTATTTCAAACCCAAACCCCCCAATGCGGACAATAGCATCTCAATGTGCATTAAGATCCAGGTTTTGACTTGGCCATTCCACATCTAGTCATTCCTTTGGTGGGTATACTAGTAGGTTTCATGTTGCAAGGTCCTCTTTTGGGGTCCGCTTCAATCTTCGGACAGGGGGTCTCACATTATCTTCAAGCACCCTCTTGTTACAATGAAGTGTTCCTAGTGGGTTCCATGATGATGAGCTGCCCAGGCCCGAATGCAACAAAGCAGCCCCAAGGCAGAACATTTCTACAGCCATGCTTCTGTGATGGGGCATCAGTGAGCCCCAAACCCCAAGATGGCCACACAAGCACAGTCCTGGGTTCAAATAATGGAGGGTTTATTCAACACAAGACCTCCAAAAGATGACAAAGCACTAAGCACAGGTTTTCTCTCTTTCTCTCTTCACAGTTCTCCTCTCCTTTCACCACCACACTGCCCTCCTCCAGTCGAGTGTTTCTCTACGTCCCCTGAGCTCCAGCTCGTCTGCTTAAGGGAGTGTGGCCCCCAGGAGTGCTTCCATTGCCAGGGCTGAAGTACTTCCTGGTCATATGGAAGTCCCATAAATTTGGGAGCTCACGTACCTACAGTGCCCCCCTGGCGGCACCCATGAACCCCAGCAGGGCTGTGCTGCCAGAATATAACTTCTGGGTTCCTAAATGGGCACTGATACAGAGGGGCTGCTGCCATCTAACACATTGGGGTTGAGGATTACACATCCCCCAAAGACAGTCCTTCCCTGACCTCTTATTTAATCATGTGCCAGGGAAGGTATTAAGCCCATCATTTAGTTGGGGCTTCCTGCCCGGGTAAGGAACCATCAGTTCTGGCTGAAATGTCCGTCCATTCATTAGGGTGTGACCTCCGTCCCTCTCTTGGTCTTTATGTTCACTCGAGGCCTCCCGTCCAGGTAAGGGATCTTCCTGACTCCTGGGCGTCCATCCCATGTGCCACCCACACTTTATAGCTGGCATCAGGTTCTTCAGGTCAAATGCTGTCTTTGGATTTTAACAAGCATGTCTTGTGCCACTGTGACCAAATAACGTGTCCTTTGCCTCATCTCTCCAGGGCACATTGTTCCAGAAGTCTTTGCCTGGGTGTTGTGGCCTTTGGGGGGTTGGTAGGGGGGTAGGGGGGGACATCAGCTCCCCAAACCCAACACTGACAGATGAAGACACAAGTTCAGCAACACACACATATACACACAGTGGCGTTATTTAGCTGTGGGAAACGCTTCCTCTCTTGTTTCCCACCACCACCAAAGCACAAGCATGACTGAGCACACAAAGCACTTTCTTTTCTTCGTCTCACCGTATTCCACCTGCACTCCTGGCAAGTAGTCATCCTCTCCCTCTCAATTCTGGCTCTTGGAGCATTGGCGGGGGGGGGGGGGGGGGGGGGGGGCTTCTTTTTTTCCTGCCGGTAGCCCGTGAGCGTGAGGCATAAGCCTGATAAAGTAGGGCATCACAATCCCTGCAGCACCCCTTGGCAGCATTCTTGGAACCCAACAGGGCTGAGCCACCAAACTCCAACTCCCAGCATGCCCTTTGGGAATCTGTGGGGCCTGCTGTGTCCCAAGGGAGGGCTGCCAGATAGCGATCCAGGGGGAGATAAATACCCTCTCTAACTCCCCGACCTCCTCCCTCGGTCTTTCTTTTAAGAAGGTTTCCCAGCCAGGTAAGGGCCCTGGTTGTCCGCCACAGTGGCCAGCCTTACCTTGATGTTCATTCAGGATGGCACAGGTTTCCCCCCTGGCATAGATAGATAGATAGATAGATAGATAGATAGATAGATAGATAGATAGATAGATAGATAGATAGATAGATAGATATGAAAGGCACTATATAATAGATAGATAGATAGATAGATAGATAGATAGATAGATAGATAGATAGATAGATAGATAGATAGATAGATAGATAGATAGATAGATAGATAGATAGATACTTTATTAATCCCAATGGGAAATAATGCATTCATCAGCAGTTGACTCTCCCGTGATGAATTTCTGCCCTTATTAGTGACTTCTTTCACCATATGTTCTGTTCTTGAGCCTGACAGTGTTGGGTTCAGCCTGGCCAGGACAGGTTAGAAGTTGTTTGAAGTCCTCCCCAGTTGTAAGTGGTCTTCCAGACAGTCAATTTGGTTTTTTAAAGCTCTTTATCAGACTCACAGGCATCCGTAAGCTTCTTCCAGAAGGCCTCAGAGAGCTCTCTCCACAATCCGTGGAGACTTAAATAAAAGGACAGGTTCAGAGGAGATCTTCTCTAATGATGTGCTAATCACGTCCGCCTGATTCTAGTTTGAGCTGTTTGAAGTAGTGATGAGCACTAAATAAATAAATAAATAAATAGACACAGACACAAACACACACCAGAATGACAATAAAGCAAGAAAATGTTACAGAAGGAAAACCTCTGACATGGCTGTCCCAATTCCAGTGAGGTGTTCATTATGCAGGGGTATTGCTGTTGGTATAAAGGAGCCCCCCCCCCCCCCCCTAGCGTTTCTTGACACACTTCTGCTGAATAATTCATTGTCTGAAAGTCCTCAGTGTTGGTGTGTCACAGAGAGGATGTGTAGCGTTGTTCATAATGGCACTCAGTTTTGTTTAAATTCTCTCCTTCGCTACAACCTCCAGGGGGTCCAGAGTGTGTCACATAACTGAGTCTGCCCTTTTAATTAGCCTGGTGGCTTGGTGGGCCGCTCTTGAAGTGACGTCACCAGCCCAGGGCGCCACAGTGGCCATCACAGAGTTATAGAATATGTGAAGGATGTCACTTCCCACAATAAAGGAACACTGTCGCCTAAGGAAAAAGAGTCTGCTCTGCCCTTTCTCCTCTAGTTTGTCTGTGTTCTGAGACCAGTCCAACTTGTCATTGATGTGGACCCCCAAGTACTTGTAGGAGTGGACCACCTTTACATCCACTCCCTGAATAGTGACTGGACACAGAGGCTCTTTGGTGAAAGTCAATAAGCAGTTCCTTTGGTTTTGCTGATGTTTTGCTAAGTTGCAGACAATTCTCAAAGTTCCCCACATGACTCTCCTCCTCTGTCTCATCCCCCTTATCAGCACACCCCATAACTGCAGAATCATCTGAGAGCTTCTGCAAATGACCTGACCTGCTGCTATATTTATATAAAGAGTGAGGAGAAAAGGAGACAGGCCTGTTCATGTGATGCTCCAGTGTTTGTCTCACACAAGCGGCAGTCTGCCTGACGGACAGTCCATCATCAGGACCCCACAGGCTCATCCACTAGCATGTCTCTGAGTTGACCCCTTAACAGAGATGGCTGGATGGTACTGAAAACGCTGGAGAAATCAAAAAATATCATCCTCACTGTGCTGCCAGCTCTGTCCAGGTGAGAATAAGCCTTGAGGAGCAGATTGATAATTGGATCCGCCACTCCAGTCTACATAAAGTAACACATTAAAGGGCCTGAATGAGAGCAATTCCAGGCCAGGCCAGGGGGTGGCGCAGTGCACTAACTCTCACTTCTCTGTAGACCAATTGCAGTACTAGAAAGACTGCCGGGCCCTGATGATGTCACTTCCGGCTCTGGCCCTATGGATGATGTCACTTCCTCCGGTCTCCCTTAAAGCTGCCATCTTTGTCCTAGCAAATGAGTTCTGTTGTGGACTCCAATCTGTACACATCTGTGCCTTATTAATATCCATTTTAGGGAATAAGATACAGGTGGATGCCCCAAACCATTTTGTGGCTCTTTTGTCATGTTTATGACAATAGATAGATAGATAGATAGATAGATAGATAGATAGATAGATAGATAGATAGATAGATAGATAGATAGATAGATAGATAGATGTGAAAGGCACTATATAATAGATAGATAGATAGATAGATAGATAGATAGATAGATAGATAGATAGATAGATAGATAGATAGATAGATAGTGTGAAAGGCACTATATGACAGATAGATAGATCAATCATATAGTGCTTTTCATCTATCTATCTATCTTTTATATAGTGCCTTTCACATCTATCTATCTATTATATAGTGCCTTTCATATCTATCTATCTATCTATTATATAGTGCCTTTCACATCTATCTATCTATTATATATTGCCTTTCATATCTATCTATCTATCTATTATATAGTGCCTTTCATATCTATCTATCTATTATATAGTGCCTT
The DNA here is from genome assembly GCF_900747795.2 of Erpetoichthys calabaricus. Classification (NCBI taxonomy): domain Eukaryota; kingdom Metazoa; phylum Chordata; class Cladistia; order Polypteriformes; family Polypteridae; genus Erpetoichthys; species Erpetoichthys calabaricus. Next base: position 17,809,597 of record NC_041396.2, on the reverse strand, counting down.
TCATATCTATCTATCTATCTATCTAATGGTATAATTTCCTGCATTACAAGTGTAGACTATATTTTTCAGGACTTAAGGACCACAAAATCTGGAGACCCCCCCCCCCCCCCCAAAATCTCAACGTCTTCCATATGTGGACATCAAGACAAGTTGACCAGTATGTGACATGTGGGGATTTTCTCACACCCCTGAGTCCGGAGACGGCGGTACGTTAAGACTGCTGAAGTGATTTGAAGGCGTTCAGCTGTCATTCTTCTCATCCCTACGTTCACGTACGTCCGATCCTCTTGAGCCCCAGCTTTGTGATTTTTTACTTTCGATTTGAGTCCCTTCAGCCCAACTGGGTTAGTGGAGGATGAAGCCTGGCTTCCCAAATCCGTGTTTCTCATGTTTTAATTCCACACCCTTCATGTTATTTGAATTCAGGTTTCATTTCTCCCATCTTCTGACGGTGGCAGGGATTTGTCTCAATGTAAATTCTTGCCTTTGTTGAGCTTTTCCCCGTAATGATTTTTTACTTTTTTTCTTCAGCTTTTGTGAAGTGAGGATTAACACTTGAGGAGACACGGCGGATCGATATCTGCCTTACTGTCTCCTAAAGACTTGACGGGCCGGGCTTGGCTGCGTGCAGAAGATGTCATTAGATGAGAGGTGACACATCACACTGGCTGTCCTTTGGATTGGAGGTAGTGGATGTACATTTAGCCAGAAGAAGTTTCAGAGTGTCCTTCACGCACCCGTTCTCTTCTTACTGGCATAGCAGGTCTGGATTGTACTCATCTGATCTCTGGCCATCTTGGTGGGTTTTGGTCTCCATGAGGGGGACATGAATGGCAGCTCGTTCAGCCAAGCCATGCTGGGGCAGGAGGGTGGTGGCCAGAAGCAGATGAGTAAGGCGCAGGGCAAATGTCCCTCACCGCCGGTTTGGATTCTGCTTACGTCTGACCTTCCAGTTAAGTTGTGGAGAGATGACATCACAAAACTCCTAAAAATGGACACAACAACAATAGCACGTCCAAAGCTGAGACCACAAGCCTCAGGAGGATTGCAGACGAGTTCCTGACACTCAGAATTAATTGCATTAGCAGCTCGTCTGATCTTTTTCTTTGATGTGTGAATTTTTCCCACGATTTCTGCCCGTCCTTCTCTGCACAGAGAGGCTCCTCGTCAGACGTGAACTGCACCGTCCTGTTTGTGCCTCGTCAGAGCAAACTGCTGATGAAGCAGAGTGACAAACAAACAAACATGGGGATGGCACTAGCGTAGTCGGCGGGATTATTTGGTGGCGGACGTGTAATTAATGTGACAATTTTTTTTTTTACTATTAATTTTGTTTGCATAAACTCCTGCGATTAAACACGCATTTATTTCACACTTCTTGATTTCTAATTAAAGCTATTAATTTCCTGCGTTTGCGTACCCGTCCATCATTGTTTGGTGCCTTTCTTTTTTGAATTGCTTCTCTCTTATTCACCGTGATGAGATCCGGTAGGTTTCATGACTCTTGGCGATCTCTGCATCCTCAGAAACTATAATGGAGGTCATAAATTATACTCACCCTTATTATCATCATCATCATCATCATCCATCCATTATCCAACCCGCTATATCCTAACTACAGGGTCTCGGGGGTCTGCTGGAGCCAATCCCAGCCATCACAGGGCAAAAGGCAGGAAACAAACCTCAGGCAGGGTGCCAGCCCACCGCAGGGCACACATTAAGCACAATTTAGAATCGCCAATGCACCTAACCTACATGTCTTTGGACTGTTGGAGGAAACCCACGCAGACACGGGGAAAACATGCAAACTCCACACAGGGAGACCTCAGGTCTCCTTACTGCGAGGCAGCAGCACTACCCACTGCGCCACCGTGCCACCCAGAGATAGATATATTTAATAGAAAGAAAGAAAGAGAATGAAAGAAAGAAAAGGCACTATATAAAAGAAAGAAAGAAAGAAAAGGCAGAAAGAAAGAAAGAAAGAAAGAAAGAAAGAAAGAAAGAAAGAAAGAAAGAAAGAAAGAAAGAAAGAGATGAAAGGCACTGCTTAAGAGATAGAAAGCACTATATAATAGAATGAAAAAAGGAAGGAATGAAAGGCACTACATAAGAGATAGAAGGCACTGTATAATAGAAAGAAAGAAAGAAAGAAAGAAAGAAAGAAAGAAAGAAAGAAAGAAAGAAAGAAAGAAAGAAAGAAAGAAAGAAAGAAAGAAAAAGAAAGAAAGAAAGAAAGAAAGAAAGAAAGAAAGAAAGAAAGAAATGAAAGGTACTATATAAGGAAAGAAATGAAAGAAAGAAAGGCACAACGTAACAGATAGATATAATATATATATCGAAAGAAACAAAGAAAAAAATGAAAGGCACTACATAAGAGATAGAAGGCACTATATGATAGAAAGAAAGAAAGAAAGAAAGAAAGAAAGAAAGAAAGAAAGAAAGAAAGAAAGAAAGAAAGAAAGAAAGAAAGAAAAAGAAATGAAAGGTACTATATAAGGAAAGAAATGAAAGAAAGAAAGGCACAACGTAACAGATAGATATAATATATATCAAAAGAAACAAAGAAAGAAATGAAAGGCACTACATAAGAGATAGAAGGCACTATATGTTAGAAAGAAAGAAAGAAAGAAAGAAAGAAAGAAAGAAAGAAAGAAAGAAAGAAAGAAAGAAAGGCACTATATAATAAAAAAGAAAGAAAGAAAAGGCACTGCATAAGAGAAAGAAAGAAAGAAAGAAAGAAAGAAAGAAAGAAAGAAAGAAAGAAAGAAAGAAAGAAAGAAAGGCACAACGTAACAGATAGATATAATATATATCGAAAGAAACAAAGAAAGAAATGAAAGGCACTACATAAGAGATAGAAGGCACTATATGATAGAAAGAAAGAAAGAAAGAAAGAAAGAAAGAAAGAAAGAAAGAAAGAAAGGCACAATGTAACAGATAGATATCCATCCATCCGTTTTCCAACCCGCTGAATCCGAACACAGGGTCACGGGGGTCTGCTGGAGCCAATCCCAGGGCACAAGGCAGGAACCAATCCCGGGCAGGGTGCCAACCCACCGCAGGACACACACAAACACCAAGCACACACTAGGGCCAAGTTAGAATCACCAATCCATCTAACCTGCACGTCTTTGGACTGTGGGAGGAAACCGGAGCGCTTGGAGGAAACCCACGCAGACATGGGGAGAACATGCAAACTCCACACAGGGAGGACCCGGGAAACGAACCCGGGTCTCCTAACTGCGAGGCAGCAGCACTACCACTGCTCCACCGTGCCGCCCAACAGATAGATATAATATATATAATATATCGAAAGAAAGAAGGAAAGAAAGAAATGAAATGAAAAGTACTATATAATAGAAAGAAAGAAAGAAAGAAAGAAAGAAAGAAAGAAAGAAAGAAAGAAAGAAAGAAATGAAAGGCACTATAGTGAGTCGTGTCAAGGCTGGGTACGTTCCTGGCGTTATCCAAATAAAATAAAAAAAATTCTGTTTACAGACAGTGAGAAATGGAGCAAATCACAGCCACTACAAGTAATATCAGGAAACATATCAAAAACATGAAACTGTGTGGGTGTATATCTACGGTATGATATGGTGCCTTTCATATCTACATGTGTCAGTCTTTTATATAGCGCCTTTCACATCTATCTATCTATCTGATGGTACGTGTGCTAGTCCGAGACCCCTTCCCTCCCCTGTGGTCCTTCACCTGACTCACTGAGTGTGTGATCGCCGTATTCTTTTCTATTTTACACTTCACTGTAGGTGTGGGTGTCCTGTTGGTTCCCTGCTTGTGTCCCACAGTGCCGCGAGTGGCCCTCACACACAGTGACACTGGACGGGATAAGTGTCCGATAGTGGGGTGGACGCAGACCGGTAAGTAAAGCAAAGGCAATTAACCAAACACGACCAGTAAAGGTACACACAGATGAAATTGAAATCAACGGAGTAATTCGACAATCTTGTCCAACACGCAGTTGGCATTCCAAATAGCTGAACTGCCATTTGGTCCGTGATACGGAATCAGCAGCACAAACTGACAGTGGAGGTGCTCATGTAATGGGGTCCTGGGTATGACAGCTTTGGTTGTAAGAGAGGACTCCCCACCAGTCCATTTGAAGGTAGAGGAGATACAGTATTGTAAATCATTTCATGTAATTAAATGTCCTCTGTTTCATACAGAAGAGCTGTCCTTCTCACTAACAGGACCGTGTGGCATGTGTGCCACTATTTGTTACGAAGGAACGAGTTAGAAGTAAAGCGCCGTTTCGACCCTGTGAGCCCTCCCCGCCGGCACCTGTCGGCTCATGTAAATCCTGTTTGCGCCGTGTGCTGCTCATGCGACGACGGCGGAGCTTTTGTTCTCATCTGAACACTGTGTCATCTTTCTCGGATAATCCCATTCTAATCCCCACCAAAAAAAGGCGCATTTTTATTTTGTGTTGCACAGGCAGGGCTGGCGAGCTGCGAGCCGAACAAATAAAGTTGGACAGGAAAAAAAATCTTTTTTTACTTTCACAAAATCCAAAAAGAGGTGAGAATAATTGGATTTGAGCGATTTTCTTTGGTAACCGCTGGAGCCCGAGACTCGACCAGCGCCGGCGCTCATTGTGTCCTGTTAAGTCCGACTCGGGTGTTTAACTATGGCGGCCACGCAGTCGGCTATTTTATTACAAGGGTCTTAAATGCACTCAGATGAACTTAATCAACACTTGTTTATTTGATTTTAGAGTGGACCCCTTCCAGATGGTCCCCTACTTGTTCAGTGACTCTTCTTTGAACCAAAATGCTCACTTAGTGTGGTGTGTGAAATTTTTCTAAATCGGTTAAGTTTTAACTCGACAAAGGAGGTGCCCCTCAATGGTGCCCACCATCCCTCACCAACCTACTCAGAAATCGCTTCCATAGCCCAAGATGTAACAACATTTCTAATTATAAAAGGTAAAAATTTGCTTGGCTGAATTCTCCATTAAACAACAACTCTCTGTATTTTAGGGGGTGCCGTTACCCAGAATCCCAGGGTTCAAATTCTGTCCCCTAAAGCCCCTGCTTGTGTGTGCCTGTGTGTGTGTGTGTGTGTGTGAGGGCGCCATGTTATAGACAGCAGTTTAGTCCAGCGATGTGTCTTAGCCCTCACCTCTTGCCCCTTGGATCGACTGCCAGGTCCCCCCTGCACGGTAATCATTAATTTATAAATATTTGATGACATTAATTTGTTATGCGAGTTAATTGGCCAGTATCCATGAAAATAGAATAGTACTAAATCGAGGAGAAGATAAATCCATCCATTCATTATTAATTTGCTTAATCCAGTTCAGCAGCCTGAGAGCCAATGAAAGATATCATGGGGGGGGTGCAGTGATTTGTGCTACTGCTTCACTGTCCTGGGTTCAAATTTTACTCCAGGGTATCAATTCTCTGTGATTCACCTCCACAGATGGAAGACAGACATTGTACAGACATTGACAGGCAAAGCATATATAGAGCCCTGAGCTGCAGGGGAGTGGTGGGGGTTACGGGACCACCCCCACCCCCCCGCCCCCCGAGTTACCACCCCTCACCCATAGAATGCAGCCCTTGACATTCATAAACGGTGCCCCTTGGGTGACACGTGCATCACCTAATGTGCTAACCAGCTGTGTGTGCAGGTGACAGTGCCCTGCAATACCCTGGAGGTCTGTGCAGTGAGAGGTCTTACTCCTTAGCTTCTACTCCTGCAAGATAATTATTCATTTATGCATATTTTTACTTTGACAATTCTGAATGTTAATTGTCCAATTTCGATTAAAATTGAATAGCAAACAAGGAAAGATTAAAAAAAAAAATATCATTGTACTTGTCATTCCAACAGATGGCGCAACTCAAACATCTGCAGTAGTAAAATACACTGCATTTGTCATTCCAACAGATAGCACATCACAAAAATCTACTATCCTGTATAATAAAACACTATGGTCTGTGTGTGTGTGTGTGTGTGTGTGTGCTTGTGTGTGTGTGTGAGCATTGATGAAAACAGAATAGCAAACTGAAGGAAAGATAATTCCATTTATCCATTCTTTCTCAACCGGTTTAATCCAGTTCACAGTCTTGGGACCCAATGAAAGCTATTAAGCTGGGGTAGATGTCAGTGCTGCGGAGTCCTGGGTTCGAATTACCAGGACAATCTGTTTGTTCCTCCACATTTCAAAGATGACTGCAAACCGTGCCTGTGTGCATGCAATAGACTGGAGTTCTGTCCTGGACAGCCTCTTACTTCTTGACACGAAGATGGATTTCCCACAGCAAGGTAATCTTTCATTTATAAATTAACAGTTACATTTACCCACTTGGCAGACATCTTTATCCGAAGTGACTCACAAAAGAGGTCAATATAATCAAGCGCACCCCAGTCTGCAATGCATTTTTCATTCCAGTATCGCAAACATCTGTAGTAAAAAAAGGCATTACATTTCTAATTTCAACAGATGGCGCATCCCAAAAATTTGTAGTAATAAAATGAATTGTATTTGTTGTTCCAAAACATGGTGCATCACAAAGATTTGTAGTAATAAAATGCATTGCATTTAACATTCCAACAAATGATGCATCACAAACATTTGTAGTAATAAAATGCATTACATTTGTCACTCCAACAGGTGGTGCATTGTGAAGATTTGTAATAATAAAATGCACTGCATTTGTCATTTCAACAGATGGTGTATCACAAACAATTGTAGTAATAAAATGCATTGCATTTGTCACTCCAACAGATGGTGCATCACAGACACTTGTAGCAATGAAATGCATTGCATTTGACATTCCAACAAATGGTGCATCACAAACATTTATAGTAATGAAATGCATTGCATTTGTCACTCCAACAGGTGGTGCACCGTGAAGATTTGCATTAATAAAATGCATTGCATTTGTCATTTCAACAGATGGTGCATCACAAACATTTGTACCAATGAAATGCATTGCATTTGTCATTCCAACAGATGGTGCATCACAAACATTTGTAGTACTAAAATGCATTGTATTTGTCATTCCAACAGATGGTGCATGACAAACATTTGTAGTAATGAAATGCATTGCATTTGTCACTCCAACAGATGGTGCATCACAAACATTTGTAGCAATGAAATGCATCACATTTGACATTCCAACAAATGGTGCATCACAAATATTTGTAGTAGTAAAATGCATTGCATTTATCATTCCAACAGAAGGTGCATTACAAACATTTGTAGTAATAAAGTGCATTGCATTTGTCACTGCAACAGATGGTGCATCAGCAACATTTGTAGTAATGAAATTCATTGTATTTGTCATTCCAACAGATGGTGCATCACAAACATCTGCCATATAATACAACCTGAAACTCTGTGTGCTTGTGTCTGGTACCTCAGAGCAATCTGATTGGTCAGTTTGGCTTTGATGACTCAATTGAAAAAGTAGGAAGTAAGTAAGACACCTCAAAATGACAGAGTCTGAGAAGAAGGCTTTATGGGAACACGCCTAAAAGAAGAGAAGTTCAGATATACAGGGTAATAGAGATCAAGTATTTTTAAATGTGTTCTATTTCTTGTCTTCAACAGGCAATGTGGTCAGTTTCTAGTAAAAAAAATATCATTTCATTTCTCATTCCAACAGATGGCACATTACAAAAATCTACTATCCTGTATAATAAAACACTATGGTCTGTGTGTGTGTGTGTGTGTGTGTGTGTGTGTGTGTGTGTATGTGAGTATGGATGAAAACAGAATAGCAAACTGAAAGAAAGATAATTCCATTTATCTGTTCATTCTCAACCGGCTTAATCCAGTTCAGAGTCTGGGACCCTATGAAAGATGTTCAGGTGGTGTTAAGGTCAGTGCTACTGAGTCCAGAGTTCAAATTATCACCTACTCTGTTTGTTCCTCCACATTTCAATGATGGCTGAAAACTGTGGCTGTGGGCACACAATAGACTGGAGACTCTAAGACAACAGACTTTACTCTAAGAAGGATTTTCCACAACAAGGTAATCTTTTATTTATAAATTAACAGTTACATTTACTCACTTGGTAGACACCTTTATCCAAAGTGACTCACAAAAGAGATCAACATAATCAAGTAGTCCTCAGTCTGGTGATTGTTTTGAAATAAGTGCAACAGGACAAGGTTGGCACTAAATATTTAATTACATGAACTTGTTATGAGAGTTAATTGACCAATATCAATCAAAACAGAGTGCAAGTTGAAGAAAAGGTAAGTCCATCCATCCATACATTTGTTCGTCCGTTCTGACCCTGCTTTATCCAGTTCAGAGTCACTATGGCAACTATGGACTTCACTTCACTTCAGTTTATTGTCTCTGTTACTTATAAAACAAAAGTTTTTTTGCCAGTCGGGTTGGCACAGAAACATAAAAAATGTTGTAACGATATGGGACAATGACAAAGTACAGAAAAAACAGATTACAAGTGTGGCAGTGTGGTGCTGTATGGCACATGGTGGGGAGAAGAGAGCCACTCTGGCAGTTGAAGGCGTCCGACAGATGCCAGGGAGAGGGAAGAGACTGTAATGGGAGCTTAGACCCCATGTGATGTGATACTCCAAGTGGGCATTTTAACAGGGTGGCAACAAAAGTGATCCTCTGGATACTGGTGGGAAGGCATAGACTGTTATGGGGCACTAGCTTAGTGCGCTGCATGCTCCTAAAGGGCATTAAGCAGGGATGGTGGCATGCAGCATTCAGCCAGGATGCTAGAAGGGAGCCAACCCAAAAGTGGGCAGAGATACCAGGCTTTCTGGCCAGAAAGGGAGTACAGCCAGGAATGAATGTCTGAAATAACCACTAGAGGGCACAGGTTGTGAACTGCTGAGCCAATGTGCCACCCTTGATTGGATATTATCACATTTAAATTAAAGAACAATTAACAGTTTAAGCAGTGATGTCTTGGTAGTGCATCATGCTTCTGATTTCTGTTCCCGGCAGAGTAACAAATGACTGGCCCACGCACTCTGAAATCCTGTAATAGAAACAACAAGGAACTGCGGTGCAGCTTGGCTGGATCTTAAGTCTACAATGGAGTTTTCCTTTGTTTTCTCTTTCTTTACAGAATTTTACAGTAATCTGCCTAATCCGACTTCATCCTCCTTTCATGTGGTGGGAGATCTATCTGAGCTGTGGCTGACCTCCTGAGGTTAACCAGACCCGTCAGACAGAAGTGTTTCCCTTTTGATGTTACTGGTAAGGAGAAACCTGTGTGCTTCATAATAGTGAATTATAAAAAAAATTAAAGTGAAGGGAATATCAAGAGGGGCGGCACGGTGGCACAGTGGTAGCACTGCTGCCTCGCAGTTATGAGACCTGAGGTTCGCTTCCTGGGTCCTCCCTGCGTGGAGTTTGCATGTTCTCCCCATGTCTGTGTGGCTTTCCTCCCACAGGTTAGCTGGATTAGCAATCTGAAATTGTCCCTAGTGTGTGCTTGGTGTGTGGGGGTGTGTGTGCCCTGTGGTGGGCTGGCGCCCTGCCCAGGATTTGTTTCCTGCCTTGTGCCCTCTGTTGGCTGGGATTGGCTCCAACAGACCCTCTTGACCCTGTAGTTTGGATATAGCGGATTGGATAATGGATGGATGGATGGAATATTAAGAGGAAAGTAAGGTGACTCCACGGTATAAGCATGGGAAACCAGAGCAAGGATCGGGTGTCTTATGTCTTTAAATAATCAATGTAGACCTCAGCATTAACGTTTGCAGTGCATCATCTATTGAAATGTATTTTGTAATGCATAAAGTGATAAAATACATTGCATTTTTCATTTCAACAGATGGTGAATCACGAACATCTGTAGTAAGAATGCATTTTTCATTTCAACAGATGGTGCATCACACACATTTTTAGTAATCAAAAGCATTGCAATTGTCATTTCAACAGATGGCGCATCACAAACATCTGTAGTAAGAATGCATTTTTCATTTCAACAGATGGTGCATCACACACATTTTTAGTAATCAAAAGCATTGCCATTGTCATTTCAACAGATGGTGCATCACAAACATCTGTAGTAAGAATGCATTTTTCATTTCAACAGATGGTGCATCACACACATTTTTAGTAATCAAAAGCATTGCCATTGTCATTTCAACAAATGGTGCATCACAAACATCTGTAGTAAGAATGCATTTTTCATTTCAACAGATGGTGCATCACAAACATTTTTAGTAATCAAAAGCATTGCCATTGTCATTTCAACAGATGGCGCATCACAAACATTTTTAGTAATCAAAAGCATTGCCATTGTCATTTCAACAGATAACACATCACAAACATCTAGTAATAAAATGCATTGCATTTTTAATTCCAACAGATGGGACATTACAAACATTTGTTGTAATAAGATGCATTGCATTCATCATTCCAACAGATGGTGCATCACAAATGTCAGGAACTATCGTTTGCTTCTGTTGGTTTTCCTTGGGGGGTAATTTATTTTTTAAATATTGTTTTAATCTGGATTAGTGATTTGGGACACTTTTTTAACTATTTTGTTTTATTTTCTTTTTGATTGTGCACTCCTTCTGACTTTGATTTTGTCTTGTGACTATTGGTAAGATATACTGATAGTTGTTCTCCTGGTTATGACCTTTGCTATGGTTTTTCGACTACGTCCTTGTCTTCCAGTTGGCCTCTGAATTATTGTCCCTGCTGTGTCTAATAACAAACATTTGTACTAATTAAATGCATTGCATTTGTCATTCCAGCAGGTGGTGCATCTTGATACATCTACTATATAATAAAGTGCTAAGGTCCGGGTGTGTGTGTATGTGCATGTGCGTATGTCAGGTCCCTCAGAGCAATCTGATTGGTCAGTTTGGCTTTGATGTGATTTGTCAGTTTGGCTTTAGTGACTCAATTGAAAGAGAAGGAGGCGAGCAAGAAATCCCAAAATGGTAGAGTCCAAGAAGCAGGCTTTGCAGGATCACCCTCAAAAGAGGGGCCGCTGGTCAAGAGAGGTTCAGACACATGAGGATTCCAGGGAAAGGTGCTGAAGGTACAAGTAGGGTAAGAAATATCAAATATTTTTAAATGTATTCTATTATCTGTCTTCAACAGGTGCCTAGTTTCTAGCAATACAATGCATTGCCTTTGTTATTCCAACAGATGGCACATCACAAAAATCTACTACATAGTAAAAAAAGGTGTGTATGTGTGTCCAGTCCCTCAGAGCAATCCGATTGGTCAGTTTGGCTTTAGTGACTCAGTTGAAACTGGAGTGTGAGCGTGAGACACACAAGGAGCAGTAAAGGCATAGCAGGCACACTGAGGGTCACCTTCAAAGACAGGAAGTATGAAGGAGGTCAGGAGGTGAGCAGGGCAACTCGAAATGACAGAATCTGAGAAGAAGGCTTTACAGGAGCATACTGAGCAGAGGGAGTGCCAGTCAAGAGGTGTCCAGACACATGAGGATACCAATGAAAAGTGATAAAGGTACACGTCTGGAAAGAGATTTTGGATATTTTTAAATGTATGCTATTACCTATCTTAATCAGGTAATGTAGCTAATTTGTAGTAATAAAATGCATTGCATTTTTCATTCCAGCAGATGGTGCATCAAAAATATTAGCTGCAATAAAGTGCATTGTATCTGTCAATCCTAAAGCACAAACATCTACTATATAATACAGTCATTTAGGGCTGTGTGTTTGTATGTGCGCGTGTGTGTGTGTGTGTATGTGTGTGTATGTGTCCGGTCCCTCAGAGCAATCTGATTGGTCAGTTTGGCTTTGGCGACTCAATCAAAACAGGAGTGTGAACGTGAGACACACGAAGAGGACTAAAAGCATAACAGACGCGCTGAGACTCACTTTCAAAAAAGCAGACAGGAGGCAAGCAAGGCGTCCTGTAAGAAGGAGGCTTTACACGATCACACTGGACAGAGCGAGCGCCAGTTAAGAGACGTTCAGACACATGAGGATACCAAGGAAAGGTGCTGAATACACATAGGGTAAGAGATATCAAATATTGTTAAATGTATTCTATTACCTGTGTTCAACAGGTAATGTAGCTAATTTGTAGTAATAAAATTCACTGCGATTGTCATTCCAACAGATGGTGCATCACAAACATTTGGACTAATAAAATGCATTGCATTTGTCATTCCATCAAATTGCACAATAAGAGTAATGCATTTTTCATTCCAAAAGATGGTGCATTGGGGCAGCACAGTGGCGCAGTGGTAGCGCTGCTGCCTCAAAGTTAGGAAACCTGGGTTCACTTCGAGTTTGCATGTTCTACCCGTGTCTGCGTGGGTTTCCTCCCACAGTCCAAAGACATGCAGGTTAGGTAGATTGGCAATTCTAAATTGGCCTTAGTGTGTGCTTGGTGTGTGTGTGTGTGTGTGTCCTGCGGTGGGTTGGCACCCTGCCCAGGTTTGGTTCCTGCCTTGCACCTTGTGTTGGCTGGGATTGGCTCCAGCAGACCCTCGTGACCCTGTGTTCGGATTCAGTGGGTTGGAAAATGGATGGATGGTGTGACGAGGGGCTGGGGGTGGTACCCAGCCGGGACGCCCAGGAGGACCAGAGGAGGGCTTACACCTCCTCCAGACTGCAAGAGGGCGGCCACCCTGATGGCTTTGAGCACCACGGGACCCGAGCTTGGAAGCTCAACCCTATAGGGGCCCGTGGTCACTGCCAGGGGGCGCCCAAATGTCTGAAGAGCCCTGGCCCTCAGCACTTGCGCCACACCCGGAAGTACAGGTGGGAAGAAGACCAGGGACACCCGGAGTGCTTCCGAATGTGCAGCCGGTACTTCTGCCACACTGGGGAGTGTCCGCCAGAAGTTGGCACCTGGACCACGTCCGGGTGTGTATGAAAGGGGCCGCCTTCCTCCATTCGATGGCTGGAGTCGGGAGGACGAGAGACAAAGTCTTGGAGGAGAGGAGTGGAGGCGGACCTGAGAGAGAGAGAGGTATAATTGAGAAGGCTTGGACTTTGGGGGAGTTTTGGGGTTGTGTGTGTCACTATTGTAATTATTAGTATTTTAAATAAATGTGTTGTGGTGCTTTAAACATGTCTACCTGTCTGTGTCCGGCCAGCTTCCACAATGGACAAATGGTGCATTATAGAATGCATTTTTCATTCCAACATATGATACATCACAAAATGCATTTTTCATTCCAACAGATGGTGCATCACAGACATGAACACTGCTTTTTCAAAGACATGACAACCAGATGGACAAATAGACACTCATCCTTTTATTAGAGTGAATATTTACACCCACACATTTTCATAGGGGAACCGGCCTACTGTTATTCAAGTGGATCTTCTCTGGAGGATGTCAGATTAACCCCACATCTGAAAGACGTCTGTGTTGGAGTGAAAATGAGGGTACCCTGCAATGGGCTGGCATCCCTTCCAGGACTTCATCTTGCACCAAGACTGGTACAATCAGGAGAGGCTTCATCTCCTCTATGCCTGGTCAACATTCAGGGAGTGGAAGTGGAGGTGGTGCACTGCTACATGTCCATATCAGTGACAGGCTGCAGTGGTCTCATAACACAGCAGAAACGTAGAAGACAAGGCAGAGCAGACTCCTTTTTCTTTGGTGATGTCCTTTACATGTTCTATAACTCCGTTAACAACACCATGAATCATATTTGTCTGATGATGTGCACAATATTCCCAGAAACCATCACTAAAAAAAAAGCCCATGAGCAGAAGATAAGAAGATAAATATTAATGGTGTTAAGGAAGTTTTAAGAGAACCTTGTGTCATGAAGTTTTATGTCTTTAGAAGCAGGATTGAAAAACGATGTCAGAGTTAAAATCGACGGAAGGAAATGGCACACGTAATGGAATTTAAAAAAAAAGATGAAAACAATAAAAACAAAAGGTGAGGGGATCAAATCCTGACTCTGTAACAACGGGAAATCCCTCTTGTGATTGGTGAAGACCAAAGCACGGTGATGGAAAAGTCCAAGTATACGCAGGTTAGACAGACAGATCAAAAAAAAAAATAAGCTTCTTAAAAAAGGAAAATGGATTTTTAAATGAAATGAGAAATAAAAAAAAAAATCAAAACCAAAAATAAAATAAAAAATGAGAGGGATTTGAAAAGCATTGTCAGAGACAGAGAGACAGCACAAGGAGAGCAGAGAGAACAAGCGTCACGTCTGGACTGAGAAGACGAAGACTGTGGCAGGCAAAAGAGGGCTGACGTGACGCAAAACTTTAGTGTGACTCTTTGGAGACCCTGGGGGGGGGGGACCCCTGTGAGTCGTTCAAGTGGTCCTCATCCATCATCTTCTCTGACATTTGGGTGTGCAAATAAAGACAGTGAGAGGGAACTTAGTTTGTGACTAAGTAAGTAAGTCAAGATACGCCAGAAGAGCTGAGCGATATGAAAGGCACTAAAAAACAGACAGATAGATAGATAGATAGATAGATAGATAGATAGATAGATAGATAGATAGATAGATAGATAGATAGATAGATAGATAGATAGATAGATAGATAGATAGATAGATAGATAGATAGATAGATAGATAGATATGAAAGGCACTATATAATAGATAGATAGATAGATAGATAGATAGATAGATAGATAGATAGATAGATAGATAGATAGATAGATAGATATGAAAGGCACTATATAATAGATAGATAGATAGATAGATATGAAAGGCACTATATAATAGATAGATAGATAGATAGATAGATAGATAGATAGATAGATAGATAGATAGATAGATAGATAGATATTTTTATTTTTAAAAACAAACTTTATTTAATAAACACAGAAAATAAATCATAACAGTAAACCAAACTCAATCTTAAGTCTTACAGAAAACATATACACACATTCCTATTTATGAATATTCAGTTTCAAACATTACATACTCAAATTGTTCTTTAGAATAAAATCTAAATATATATTTATGTAATCCCTCCCATTGTTTCCACCCTCCAATCCCACTTATCCTTCATATTCTTTATTATCCCAAAGTTATAAATAAGTAAAAAACAAAACACCAAAATCAGAGCACAAATTGTAAATAATAATCTTCATCACATTTACAAAGTACATTATTTATGCACCACACTTCTTTAAACTGTGCTAAATTATTCGTAGACTTATAAAAATTAAAATCCACTAATATCCTACTTTCACACACTTTTCTAAAAAAAACAACAACGTCTTCAATCCCACTCCCAGTAATTTTGTTTTTACGGGTCTTCCATATTGACAGTTTTGCCTTCCCGATAATAAAATTAATTAAGTTCATATTCTCTCTTGTTTGTCTTGTAATTTTCACCCCAAACACAAACACTGTGCTATTATACGGGACCCCCAGCCCTTCTACTATTCTTTCAATTACACTAAAGAGGGTCTTGAGTCTCTCACAGTACATAAAAGCATGAAACACAGTTTCCCGCAGACCACAAAAAGGACAGCAATCAGAAACCCCCGGACATATAATCGATAAGAAGGAGTTCACCGCTAGTATTCCATGCACCAACAACCTCCACTGCAGGTCTCCCACCCTACTGGCCAATGGTGGCTTGTACAACGACCTCCAGGCGGGGTTTAGTCCTTGAGGAGCTCCGAGTTTGTCTCTCCACGGTGTGTCATGTCTTCGTGTCCTCAGCTGTTCCAGGTTGTTCACCTTCACGCATATCCTGTAGAGCTGCTTCCCTGGCACCGTAGGCAGAGATAACACCTCAAGAGAACGTAAGGCTAAAAACTCGGTCTCACTGTCCCTCAGTTCAACAGCTGGAGATACAGTAAGCGTTGGAAAAGGCATTTCGGCAGTTGGTTTCAATCGTGAGGTGAACATTCTGTGCAGGAGTGTCATGGATTCCCTGTCCAGTGATGATTGTATCCGACACAGAAACTTCTCCATGAGGCGCACTGAGTGCACTCCTGTCTCCTCTGCTACCACCTGTGCACTTTTCCAAGTGTAATTTTCCCAGTCAATTATGTCCTTTATTGTGGTTATTCTATGTATTATGAAATGATGAATAAAGTTTTCAGAAAGTCCTGTAGCAGTGCCAACAGCAGGATTGTAGAGCAGCGGTTCATCAAGGACCCAAAAAGAGGAAAGGTCATCACAGTCCTTTTTGATCGACAGCAGTTGCCACGCTGCTAGAAGGCTTTTATAAAACTCTGGCACATGTAAAGTCCCGATCTTATCAAAATGGCAGAGCAGTAAACTTTTACCAAGTCCCATATGCCTGGCTTGTTTAAAGAAAAGTACGGCCAAGTTCATCCACTGGCTCTGCTCAACGGGGTACAGCAGTTTCTGAATGGTCTGAAGGCGGAAAGCAGCAATCCTGCTGGTAATGTCAACAAGTCCTTGTCCGCCTTCATCCAACGGCAAGAATACCACGCCCTTCCGTATCCAATGGGTACCATTCCAAAAGAAATCCATGATTGCTTCTTGTATCTGCTGAACAAGCACAGGTGGAGGTTGCAGACAAATACATTTGTGCCACAGGCTGGAGGTCACCAGGTTATTAATTACCAGCATCCGTCCTCTATAAGATAACTGAGGGAGGATCCACTTCCACTTAGCGAGCCAAGCTGTAACCTTGTCCAACAGACCCTCCCAGTTCTTTTGGATGTAGTGGTCATCTCCGAGATGGACTCCCAAGTACAGGAAACCCCCAGTGGTCCACTGCAGACCCCCTTCCAGTCGAGGAGGACTACATCCTGTCCAGTTCCCAACCAGCACTGCACTGCTTTTATTCCAGTTAATTTTGGCCGAATACGCTTTACTGTAATCCCGCATACAGTCAGTTAGTTTGTCCAAATCCTTTTGGCCTGAGATGACAACTGCGAGATCATCAGCATAAGCCGTGACTTTCACAGGGTCCATGTTGCAGTTGGGGATGGTGAGACCAGTCAGCACCTTCCTCAGGTGCACCAGGAAAGGCTCCAACGCCAGAGCATACAACATACCGGACAAAGAGCAGCCCTGTCTGACTCCTCTTCTGACGCTGAAAGGTGCGCACAAACCACCATTGACCTTGATTATACCAGAAATGTCACTGTAAAGTAATCGAATATAATTAATAAAAGACTCCCCAAACCCAAAAGCCTTCATGGCATTCCATAAAAAAGAGTGACTGACCCTATCAAAAGCTTTTTCCTGGTCAAGAAATATAAGACCAGTCTGAAAACCAAACAGTTGTGCAGCAGCTAAAATGTCCCGAATTTAAAAAATGTTATTAAAAATGGACCTGCCAGCCATGCAGTAATTCTGATCAGGATGCACCAGTCTCCCCAAAACTTGGACCATCCTGTTGGCTAAGGCTTTAGAGAGAATTTTATAGTCTGCGCATAAGAGAGACACTGGCCGCCAGTTCTTAATGAGACACAAGTCTCCCTTCTTCGGCAGCAGCGTGATCACAGCTCTACGGCAGCTTTGAGGTAACAAACCAGTTTTGAAACTCCACCGAAACACTTCTAACAAGTCCAGTCCAATGACATCCCAGAACTCTTTGTAAAATTCCACTGGAATGCCATCGATTCCCGGGACCTTCCCTGTGTTCAGCTGTCCCAGGGCTGTGGTGAGTTCTGCGAAGGTCACCTCATTATTTAGATCTGCCACGTCTGCGTTGGGAAGTTGTGGTAAGTCCTGCAAAAAAGGCCTGTTGGTCTTCACTGCCACCATCTTCATCTGCAGCAAACAGAAGTTCATAAAATTCGCGGACCACCTGCCGTATCTCACTGGGCTCTTGTGTCTCTCTGCCATCAGGTGTTCTTATACAATGTAAGAGTTTACTCTGCGAGTTTTTTTTCTCTAAACCAAAAAAGTACTGCGTTGGTGCATCCATCTCAGTCAACCGCTGAAAGCGGGCCCTCACTAAAGCCCCCTGAGCCCTGGTCTCAAGCAGGTGGGCCAACCCCAGTTTAGCAGTAGTCAGGCTCGCCTGCAGCTGCTCATTTGGACCCTTCTCTAGTTGTTGTTGAAGCTCAGCTATTTGATTTTCCAAAGCTGCCATTTCTGACCGCAATACTTGGGTGACATTTCTGGTATACTCCTGACACAAAGCCCGGATGTGACTCTTCCCAACCTCCCACCACTGTTGTAAGCTGGTGAACTCCTTCTTCATAGCCTTCCAGCCTCCCCAGAAATGAAAAAATAACTCTTTAAAGTTCTGATCTTTGAGGAGGAGTGTGTTAAAATGCCAGTATGGACTACGGGGTCTGTACACGTTAAAAAGAAGTGAACAACACACCAGACTGTGATCAGAGAAGCCAGTAGGCACAATAGAGCACACTTTAAATAACCCTAACAGGTGCTTAAAACTGTAAAAATGATCGAGTCTCGCCATTGAGATCGTGTTTCCACTCGTCCTCCCCCAAGTGTATTGCCGACAGGCCCCATTTTTAGACCTCCATACATCTTCCAGCCCAAAGTCCTTAATTATTTTTCCCAGAGCTCGCGCTGAGCGAGGGTGCGGTTCCAGTCCATTGTTTCTATCCATCCTTGAATCAAGTGTACAATTAAAATCACCACCTAACACCACCACTTCCTCAGGGTCACACTCAGATAAAAGATCTCTTAACTTGGTAAAGAAGTGGAGCCTCTCCTCACCCTCATTCGGGGCGTACACGTTAATAAAAGTGACAACGCTGCCTTGAAGTTTTACTGTCACTTTCAAGAGTCTCCCTTTCACCAACTCATCAGTCCTGCAGACTTCTACCTGAAGCCCTCCAAGAAATAAAATGGCCACTCCAGCACTAACATTTGTCCCATTGCTAAAGAAAATGTCCCCTTTCCAATCCCTGCTCCACTCCCACTGATTTTGCTCATCAATGTGGGTTTCTTGTAGAAAGGTGACATTCAAATCTTTTTGTCTTATAAAATCAAAAAGTGCGACCCTCTTATCAGGACTTCTCCCCCCATTAATATTTAGGGTTCCTATGTGTACACTTGCCATGATACCTGAATATAAAGATGAACACACAATGAAACACAGGGACCACCACAAATACTGTGGAGTGGATTTAACAGGGGGCTTAGCCATTAGGTGGTGTTTAAATTAGACTGTTTCCTCAGTTTGCTGGTTAAATTCTTGAGCCTCACGAGCTCTTTAACATCAAACATCGCGGAGGCTGCTTTGTCCCGCCGCAACCCGCGGACAGACGATATAAAGAGCTCAATGTCTGGGAAAAACTCAGCCACGTCCACCCCCTTTTTACCGGCGGTGTTCACCAAAAACTCTTTCACACTCTGAGCGCTGTAACCCCCCCTGGCTTTTAACTCTGGGGGCTCCGCGGCAGCAGACACATCACAGATATTACCGTCATCGGTCTCTTCCCCGACATTCCCCGCAATTGAACCGTCATCGGCCGTCTCCGCGAAGACGGGAACTTCCTCCTGACAAGGACCATAGGCGGGATCCTCTCCAATGACCCCCGAGCCCTGACTTAAAACAAGTTTCTTACGTGCCCGCTCTTCTCTTTCACCTTGTCTCTTCTGAGCAGGGCGTTTAAATTCACTTTTTTCCTCAGGCTGATTGCTGCTTCCCTCGTCCATATCAATGTCACCCCACACACTTTCAGCTGCTGCTGTTGTCAGACCTACAGTCTCACTACCGCCTTCATTCGGCTCATCCCTGGGAGGCACCTGATCCTCTAGCCCCTCAGATCGTGAGGCATTTCTATTCTTAACACCCCGCGCCTCTACAAGCGCCTCTGCGCCATCAGCCACTACAGGACGATCTTTCACTTCCTGTCCTTCTTTTTCTGTAACTGCATGGTCAGTTTTCTTGTGCCCATGTTGTCTCTCAGGACACTGTTTGATTAAATGGGCTTCACTCCCGCACCCAAAACATTTCATTTCATTCGAAGTGACAAAAATCACATAATCAAAACCGTCCACTCTGAACTTCATTGCAACGTTTAAGTCATCGTCCATTCTATTTAAAACCATATAAATTTGTCTCCTAAAAGACAAGACATGTTTCAAATCCGGCGATTTACAGCCCAAAGGGATATAACGAATTTTCGAAACTAAACGTCCATGTCGCTCCAACTCTTTTGCTATAGTTTCATTTTTAAGAAAAGGCGGCGCATTCGAAATCGTCACTCTGCGGGACAGGACGGCTAAAGGAGAAACCTGTACAAAGGAGCCATTTATAACAACCCCTTTCTCAACCACTATGGGAACTAAATCCTCAGAGCTCAGGAAAGCAACGATAGACCCGCTCATTCGTGAAGCCGACTTGATATTCTCACAGCCTACCGCCAACACCCCCGCCTCCAAAGGGACAAACTCCTCCGAAATAAGTTTAATCCCATGGCGACGGCTGAGATGCTCAAGATTCGCAGCCATTGCGGCCGCCGTGGCCTAAGCCACTCAGTACAAAACAAGTTTTAGCTGTTTACACCAAAGAAAGATAGAAATAAGAAAATAGAAATCAGAAGAAAAAAGAAACACCACACTCACCGCACCGCGTCCACCACGAGTAACACTCGCAAACACTCGAAACAATCACCCAGCATGCACAGCGACAGCAAAACAGGAAGGAGATAGATAGATAGATAGATAGATAGATAGATAGATAGATAGATAGATAGATAGATAGATTCAAAATGCACATGTGGCTGAGTTAGTTTGTTTTATTGTGAACATTCTCAAAACTATATTTTTTTATACTGAAATTCTTCTGTTTTATATATTGTGAATTTTGTTTAATGTGAATGTAATCATTGTATCTGTTGTATATAGTTCTTATTTGTCTGTTGTAGCAGGGGGGGGCTTTAATTAATGTAACACCCATAGGACGCACATGTGACGTACAGCAGGCTCCTGGCAAAAGCTGGAGGACGCTTTTGCAGGTAAGGTGCTTCTCAATGCTCTCCGTCTCTTGTATAAGCTGACAAGTTTTAAATGAGTGTTTTTCTGTCTGAAACTGAGTGGAAACATCACACCACGTGGTTGTTGATGTGTTTTGAGGGTCTGTTGTCACTTTTGGTCGGCAGAAGTGGATTTTAAAAGTGTTTGGTTTAGCGGAGATCCAACCTCATTGGTATTTTGTTTGGCTTGCTACAGGAGACAGAGAGCGCCTGACGTTACATGTGCTGACTGTGCCCTTTACTGCTTGTCTTGAAGGTATGTTGCAACGTTAATTATTGTCCTTCATTGTTGCTGTTTATATTCAATTGTTAAATTTGTATTTATCGTATTTGTGTATATATGGTTAATTAAAAAAAAAAAAAAAAAGCTGGATGACGCTTTTGTAGAATAAACGGCAGAATTTGGGTATTGCTGTGTCTGTCTTCTTCCAAATCACCAGCAGCCATTCTAAAGCCGCTACATAAAACTGGTGCCGTGACCCGGATCCACTGATCAGCTACCGCCGATCGCCGAGGTCAAGCTGTGTGCTCGTGACATCGTGGGATATCAAGTTGGTGGAAGTGTGGATCTTTTTGTAGCTGCTGAGATGGTTTTTGGTGTTTTGCATAAGCGCAACTGTGGTTAATATAAGTTCACGTTAAGAGTTAGTGACATAATTTGAAATATTTAATGTAAACTGCTTAATAGTTCTTGCTCACTGTTATTGTAACTGTTTTGTTCCTGTGTGAGATATGGCAGGCAGAGGTCAACATACCTTTAATATTTCTACACAACTTTCAGGCAGGGGGAGGGGTTTGTTTAATATAGATGGAGAAGTTGGTAGGACCCCAGTGCTAACCTATGATTTAAATGAACCATTTGAATCAGAAAGCGTAAATGACATACCTGTCCTTGAACCTCAATTCTCGACTCCTGTTACAAATGACAACACTGTACAACAGTTACGTGTGTTAATTGGTGAGTTGGGGAGCCAGATAGGTGAATCCATAGCCAGCTGTTTGCTGGCTAGTCAGCACCCATTCACTCCAAGTCAGCCTCCACCAGCTGAGTCAGCTAGGGTTGAACCACCTGACACAACTCTAAACTTGTCCAAAGTGAACTTAGTAGTGAGGCCGGATATCAAAGAGCCCCCGATGTATCGTGGCGATGGTGCAGACAGATACTCCATTCAGGAGTGGATTGAGCTGATGGCGGTGTACCTGCATAAAAAAGGCCTTCCAAGTCATGAGCAGGGAGATGAGGTCCTGAACCACCTCCTTGGTAAGGCAAAAAGTATAGTCAAAGTGGGACTGAAAAGCAACCCCTCACCTGGTGCTACTGTTAACCCTGAGACAATCTATGTTATATTGAGACGCTACTTTAGTGAGAGCCCTGCTTCATGTCTACCACTGGCCAATTTCTATGCCACCCAACCAATAGCAACAGAAACGCCAATAGATTACTGGGTCAGGTTGAACACAGCTGCTGAAGTGGCCAATAGGCACTTGGGATGTCAGGGTAGTAAATTAGAGAATATGGATGCAGAAATAGCCATGATGTTCATCCGAAACTGTCCTGACCGTAGTCTCGCATGTGTTTTCAAGTGTAAGCCTACAAGCAAGTGGTCAATTACAGAGGTGCAAGAGGCTATAGATGAGCATCAGCGAGAATGCCGAGCTAAAAGATCAGGTGCAGACATGATGAAGTCACATGCTATACAAGTGGCCACTGCCGTAACAATTAGCAGTGTGCCAGAACCTGAAGTTGTATGTGCTCATGTGAACACAGCCAGGTGCATCCCGCCTAATCCAACCAAGTCAAGTGAGACAGTCATTTCAGAGCCAAGTGCTCTGGAACGTGTGCTAAGTATGCTGGAGAGAGTGTTAGAGCGCACCAGCCAGTCTGTTCACGCTACAGCTAGACCACAGGCTTCAACCCCAGCACGTTTCCCTCCATGCCAAGTCTGCGGGGACGCCTCTCACTCAACACGAACACATTGTATGCGAGAGAGGAGATGTCTAACCTGTCTAGAAATAGGGCATCAGCGGAGAGACTGCCCCAAAGCCGTTATTGCACAGAATGTTAGCTCATCTGATCAGGGAAACTAAGTTGCTCACACTCAGGAGGGGACAGTGTGAGTAAAAATGTTGAAGCCCTCAACCTTGATGAAGATGTGCAGTTTGTGTATACAAAGTGCCTGAAATCTGCCCCACCTGGAAGTACTGTACTGTTTCAGAACATGATTAGACTTGATAAAGCTGACAGTCTGTTTTATACCAGTGCACAGGTGGGTGATAAAGTCTCACTACAAGCGTTGCTCGACACCGGCTCTATGGCTTGCACCATTAATGCAGAGGCTGAGCAGGTGCTAAAGAATGCTGGATTGGCACTGGAGACTGACAATATCCAGACTGATGTTGTGCTCATTGGCTGTGGTGGAGTTCAGGTTAGGCCCAAGTGCATTTACAATTTAAGGATGGAGGTGTATGGATGTGCATTCAGTGTGCCTGCCTTGGTGGTCCCTGGGCAAAAAGACCAGCTTATCCTGGGCACAAATGTTATAAAGCACCTTCTAAAGTGGTTCAAGCAGTCTCCCCAGTTCTGGCAAGTTGTAAGCAAACCTGAGTCCACTAAAGCACCTGAAATAATGCAGTTTCTTAATATGTTGTCTGGCATTAACAGGTGGAGAGGTGAAACAATCCCAGATGCTATTGGAACCGCCAGGTTGGCGCAGGCAGTGACTCTTCTCCCTAAACAAGAACACCTGGTTTGGGCCAAATTACCTGCAGCCTCACCTCTTTCTGAGGGCAGTGCCATTTTGATCGAACCATCTAAGGCACAAACTCACAAGAAAATCATCATTGTCTGCAGGTCGGTGTGCTCCATGAGTGGTGATAAGTGGGTCCCAATAAGGATTTTGAATACCTCTGACAAACCTATCATCTTAAAGCGCAACACCAAGGTTGAAAATGTGTCACCCTGCATTGCTGTTGAAGATTTGGATGTGACCACTGGACAGACACCAGCTGAGGAGCTTGAGCTGCAGAGTCAGACGCTGTGTGATGAAGTGGTCAGCAAGCCAGGCTGCCCTCCTTGTCCCAGTTTTCATGATAGCCTACATAAGCTGGGGTTGGAAGATCTGGATATTGACTCCTGTGAGGTGTCCCACCACTGGAAATCTCAGTTGCTGCAGCTGGTGCAAAAGTATGAGGATGTGTTCTCAAAGAGTAAGCTTGACTGTGGGATGGCTAAAGACTTTGTTCACCACATCCATCTGTCTGATGATCGACCCTTCAGACTTCCATATCGATGTGTCCCACCAGGGCAATATCATAAGCTCCGTCAAGCGCTCACAGAGATGGAAGAGCTTGAGATCATCCGCAAGTCTAACAGTGAGTGGGCCTCCCCACTAGTGCTTGTTTGGAAGAAGAATGGTGATCTCAGGATATGTGTGGATTATCGCTGGCTGAACACGCGCACAGTCAAGGACGCACATCCCTTGCCACACCAGTCTGACTGTCTCGCAGCTCTGGGAGGGAGTGCCATCTTTAGTGCCATGGACCTTACCTCTGGCTTTTATAACATCGCAATGGCAGAGGAACACAAAAAACTTACAGCTTTCACCACACCCATGGGGCTGTATGAGTTTAACAGGCTCCCGCAGGGCCTCTGTAATAGCCCTGCAAGCTTCATGCGCCTCATGATGGGTATTTTTGGTGACCAGAACTTCCTGACGATGCTCTGTTACTTGGATGATGTGCTAGTGTATGCACCCAATGAGGCTGAAGCCCTCAAGAGGCTGGAGATGGTCTTCAGCAGGCTCCATGCTCATGGACTGAAACTGGCCCCCAAAAAATGCCAGCTACTCAGAAGAACTGTGAGGTTCTTGGGGCATGTTGTGGATGAAAGTGGTGTCTCAACTGACCCTGACAAGGTCAAAGCTATCGCTGCTATGACAGAGGCTGACCTTATGATGGAGGATGGCTTAACGCCATCACAGAAGAAGATCAGGTCATTCTTGGGCATGGTCATGTACTATCAGCAGTTCATCCAAGATTGTTCCAGTATAGCTAAACCCTTGTTCGCCCTGACTGCTGCACCTAAGGGGAGGAAAGGGAATGCACGAGGTGCTGCTTCATTCAGGAAATTACATCCAAGTGACTGGAGGCAAGAGCAGCGTGACTCATTTGAACAGTTAAAATCTACTCTCTTAGACTCTGTTGTCCTTGCACACCCTCATTTCAGTCGACCATTCATCTTGTCCACAGATGCCTCGCAGGATGGATTAGGTGCTGTGCTATCTCAGGTCCAAGAGGGTGAGAGTAAGGCACGCCCCATTGCCTTTGCCAGCAAGGCTCTCACCCGTGCTCAGAGCAACTATCCAGCGTACCGTCTAGAGTTTCTGGCACTGAAATGGTCTGTTTGTGATAAATTTAGCCATTGGCTAAAGGGACACAACTTCACCGTCTGGACCGACAACAATCCGCTAACCTACATCCTCACAAAGCCCAAACTCGACGCGTGCGAGCAGAGATGGGTAGCAAAACTGTCCCCATACAACTTCAGCATCAAGTACATCTCTGGTAGTAAGAACATTGTTGCAGACGCCCTAAGCAGGCAGCCCTTTGTCCAAAATCGTGTTTGCCAGAGGCTCATTAAAGAGCCGTACAAAGCACTGTTAGAGGAGTCGGAGCAGGTTAGAGAGGGCATGGTCCAGGAGGCATTTAGAGTCAGTGCTAACAACCAGAGTATCAAGTGCTCATTCCCACCTGAGAGCCTTAGACACTGCTCTATGACAAGCGGTGAAGTGTCTGCGGTCCTTTCAGGTCATATGGAATGGGACCAAGGAGCCAACCAGAGGGTGGTCACTTGGTTGGCTCAAGACCTGGAACAGCTAATCCCACCTGGCCAAGATGCCTTGCCTGTCTTCTCACTCCAAGAGCTCCAGGATGAGCAAAGGAGAGATGCTATATTGTCCCAGGTCATCCCATTTGTCACCCGAGGGAGGCGGCCATCAAGGAGAGAAAGGGCTGTACTATCGCTGAAGGTTCTTAAGAGACTGAAACAATGGGAGAAACTGAAAATGCTTGATGATATCCTGTACAGGGTATGTAAAGACTCAGTGACTGGGAAGAAGCGCCACCAGTATATGACACCTTCCTCCCTAGTCACACATGTTCTTCGTGGTGTCCACGATGATGCCGGTCATCAGGGTCAGAGTAGGACACTGTACCTGGCAAGGCAGAGATTTTTCTGGAGTACCATGGAGCACGACGTCCGAGACTATGTCAAATGCTGCAAACGCTGCGTAGTCAGCAAGACACTGGAGCCAGAGGGGAGAGCCCCACTCGAAAGTATCAAGACTACATACCCCCTTGAGCTGGTTTGTCTGGACTTTTGGTCTGCAGAGGACTCCAGAGGAAGGAGTGTGAATGTATTGGTGGTGACAGACCACTTCACCAAGATGGCCCATGCTTTCTGCTGCTCAGACCAGTCAGCAAAACAAGTTGCGCACCAGCTCTGGGATAGATATTTTTGTGTCTATGGATTCCCCCAGAGGATCCATTCAGACCAAGGGGCGAGTTTCGAGAGCCAACTGATCCAGGAGCTGTTACAGATTGCAGGTGTGAAAAAGTCCAGAACAACACCTTATCACCCAATGGGGAATGGCCACACTGAGAGGTTCAACAGAACCTTAGGGAACATGATCAGAGCCTTACCGCCCAGGGATAAGATTAAATGGCCGCAAATGCTGCAGACATTGACTTTCGCATATAACTGTACAGCTCATGAGTCAACTGGGTATGCTCCCTTCTACCTGATGTATGGGCGGGTCCCTAGACTGCCGGTGGATGTTATGTTCCACAATGTGGAGAGGAACAGTGATATCATTGACTATGATAGCTATGTCAGGAGAATGAGGGATGACCTCAAGGAAGCTCTCATCTTGGCCCAAGTCAACACTGATTCCAGCCAGCGGCGCCAGGCAGACTTGTACAACATGAAGACAAAAGGTGCAGACATTGAGGAAGGAGATCGAGTTCTCTTGGCAAACAGAGGTGAACGTGGTCGCAGGAAGTTGGCTGACAGATGGGACTCTACACTGTACACTGTGGTCTCTAAAGATTCAAAGTGCCATACATACCACATCAAAAACACCATTAATGGACAGGAGAAGATTGTTCATAGGAACTTGATCTTGCAAGCTAGCTTCTTACCAGTGGTAATCGAACAGGAAGTGGAGCCTTCCTTTGATAGTGGCTCTGAACCAAGTTGGGACCAGTGTGATGTGGATAGAACTGCCTCTGTGACTGGATCAGAAGTTGACCCTATAGAGCGTACTGCCAGTTGGGTAACAGAGACAACCCCTTCAGGGGTTCCTCCAGAAAGAGAATGTGCATCATCTGAACCTCCTGAAGTATCCCCTGACAATGCTGTGCCAGAGGCTGACAACTCCCAAGCAGACAGTAATGATGTAAGTAGTCATGCTGGACCATGTGCTGTGAGTCACAGTGTTGGGGTTGAGACAAATAGGGCCAACAACAGTGAAACGGATAGTATGCATGGTGCAGAAGTGCCAGAACTGAACCACAGTCATCCTGAGGACCAAGTAGCCAGAGGATCAATGTCTGAGATCACTTTGATACACGATAGAGCACCAAGTAACACAGTAGGGCACATCAGAACAAGAGTAGGAAGGATAGTAAAACCAGTTAACAGATTGATTCAGAACATGATGCAGAGAAACAAACAAGCTAGTGGTGGTGTTAGTGGGTTAGCCAAAACTTTATTTTTATGAACAACCGTCAGTTATCCTATTGGAATAGTTCAAAGTTAATTAGCAATGTGTATAATATGTATAATTCTGTTAATTAAGTTCAATGTTGGAGTAACAGTCATTTATTCATTAGGATGAGATTGTGTATAAGGCACCTTCTTACGCAAGTGAACATTGGAAGTCTGGCCAGCTTCCTTTTGACACTTTCCCTTTTGGTTGGGAGACGGTTTTGTCGCACATAAGAGTACTGTGATGTACTGTGAGAAAATAATGACATGTTATGTTATGTTACTGTTATTTAGAACTCTGCCATTACCTGACCCTCAGTGTTTTGAGAAGTTCAGGGGGGAGTATGTGGCTGAGTTAGTTTGTTCTATTGTGAACATTCTCAAAACTATATTTTTTTATACTGAAATTCTTCTGTTTTATATATTGTGAATTTTGTTTAATGTGAATGTAATCATTGTATCTGTTGTATATAGTTCTTATTTGTCTGTTGTAGCAGGGGGGGGCTTTAATTAATGTAACACCCATAGGACGCACATGTGACGTACAGCAGGCTCCTGGCAAAAGCTGGAGGACGCTTTTGCAGGTAAGGTGCTTCTCAATGCTCTCCGTCTCTTGTATAAGCTGACAAGTTTAAAATGAGTGTTTTTCTGTCTAAAACTGAGTGGAAACATCACACCACGTGGTTGTTGATGTGTTTTGAGGGTCTGTTGTCACTTTTGGTCGGCAGAAGTGGATTTTAAAAGTGTTTGGTTTAGCGGAGATCCAACCTCATTGGTATTTTGTTTGGCTTGCTACAGGAGACAGAGAGCGCCTGACGTTACATGTGCTGACTGTGCCCTTTACTGCTTGTCTTGTAGGTATGTTGCAACGTTAATTATTGTCCTTCATTGTTGCTGTTTATATTCAATTGTTAAATTTGTATTTATCGTATTTGTGTATATATGGTTAATTAAAAAAAAAAAAAAAAAAAAAAAAGCTGGAGGACGCTTTTGCAGAAAAAAGTGGATGACGCTTTTGTAGAATAAATGGCAGAATTTGGGTATTGCTGTGTCTGTCTTCTTCCAAATCACCAGCAGCCATTCTAAAGCCGCTACACACATACTTTTCAGTTACAATTTCACAGCACCGGAGGCCGGTCATTGGCACAGTATATTGGCACATGGCGTCATTGTCTGTTACGATGTCTGTCTGCCAGACCAGCTCAGTGCCAGCCATTCAGCCCACGGGGAACAAGACCACCTTGGCCAAAGGGTGAGTCATTTTAGTGCCTGATGGCTGAAGCGGATGGAGTGACCTTACATGGTGCGTCTTGGAGCAGCACAGTTGTCCCCGTCTGTCATTGACGGAGCTCCTCTCTTTAGCCGAGACCTCATACGAGGGGGTGAGTATTGATGCCCAGGATAGTCAGCAGCTTCTTGAGTAGCCTTTTTGCTCAGTTTATTTTTTCAGTTGGCATCACCTACACTAACGCCATTTTCCCAGCCCATCGCCACACACACAGATCCATTGGCCACTGCAAACACCAAATGACCTCAATCTCCTCAGGAAGTCGAGGCGACTCTGTCCCTTCTCATATGCAGATGTCTTCTGTGTCGCTGGTCCACTCAAGGCTGTCATTCAGACGCATCCTGAAATATTTGGGTGTCCTCAACACCTCATCAGTGACAACTGGGAGCTAAAATGGGTTTGACCGTCCTGAAGTATTCCATTATCTCCTTTGTGTCACTAATGTTCAGGTTCAGGTGTTTCAAGTCCTCCATTTGTGCCCTGTACTGTTTCTCTTGCACCTTCACTGTTAATACCCAACTCTGGCCGTGTCATCGGAAGATTTCAGCAGATGATGTGATTCTGAATTGAATGTCAAGTCTGTAAGGTGACCAAGATGGCTGCCTGAGCAGTTCCTGGTGGGACCCCTGTGCTACTCATGACCATGTCTGATACGCACTTCTGACGCCTCACAAATTGTGGTCTGCCAGTTAGGTGGTCAGTCCGTTCTCACGGACTTTGTTTTTAACTTCAGCCCACTTTGACTGGACCTTCCCCTCCAGTAGTTTGAGGAGTTAAAAAAAAGAAGAAGACCCTCAACCTGCCCGCCTGTTGGTCCTGATCATGAGATGTCAACATCTACTAGAGGTTAAGTGAGGGATTCTCTTCAAAGGTGGTCGTCCCTTATTAGGGATTCCAGTGGTAAGTTTTGTGGGGTGTATGAATTAAACAAGGTTAATAACTGTGGAATTTCCAGGATTGAGTTGCCCACCTATTAAAAAGAAAATTTGGAGGCTAAAGCGCCTTTCAGAATAAAACAGAAAATCTGAATATCACCCAAAAATGAGGCTGGAGTGACTTTTAAGTACAGTGTGAGGGTCTCTTTAGTGGCATTTAGCAACATAGGGACCCAGACAGAGCTGGTGTGGACTTTTTAGTTCAGTTCAACCTTCTTGACTATCTTTAGCATTGCTTTGAGATTGGGGGGGGGGGGGATTGGGAGTAGCTGGTCCTAAGCCCCCCCTTAGAGATGGCCCCTATGGTTGTGTCTTAAGTATTGGACCTCAGACCAAAAATGAATAGAAACTGGTGTTGCTTACACATTACATATTACATGAAATCTCCCAGGTCTTCTTTTCACTTATGGGTTGTGAAAGATATAATGGAAGGTCTGGTGTCCCGACTGGGCAAGTGGGGGGCTATTTTTAACACAGCCAGGAAGCAATTATGGAAGGACAGCATGGATGGAGATGCTACAGCAGGGGTCCCCAACTCCGGTCCTGGAGGGCCCCAGTGGCTGCAGGTTTTCATTCTAACCCTTTACTTAATTAGTGACCTGTTTTTGCTGGTAATTAACATGTTTTGAATTTATTTTAATATTGACTTTTTTTTATAATTTGTTCCCCTTATCGTTCCCCTGAATTGCTTCATTTCTTTCCTTAATTGGCACCCAAACAGAAATGAAATGTGAAGTGAGGGAGCCAGCAGAAGACCAACTAAGTCAGGGACTCAAATGCCAACCAATTTCATTCCAACCAGTTGCTTAATTAGGCACCGATTCTTGTTGTTAATTAAACATCCATCCATCCATCCATCCATTATCAAACCCGCTATATCCTAACTACAGGGTCCCAGGGGTCTGCTAGAGCCAATCCCAGCCAACACAGGGTGCAAGGCAGGAAACAAACCCTGGGCAGGGTGCCTGCCCACCGCAGGTTAATTAAACAATACAATACAATACAATTTAATTTTGTATAGCCCAAAATCACACAATGAGTGCCACAATGGGCTTTAACAGGCCCTGCCTTTTGACAGCCCCCCAGCCTTGACTTTCTAAGAAGACAAGGAAAAACTCCCCAAAAAAACTCTAGTATGGAAAAAATGGAAGGCATCAAGCTGCCTTCCCCTATTGGCCATTCCATAGCTGAGACAGCGCTGGGCCAGCCAATCCGATGAAAGGATCTCTCTACCCAATGATTCCTGCAATCCTCCTGCAAACCCGTTCTTTAATTCCATGGCCTGTTGGCTACTCTCATTGTTCAATAGCAGACCTTTCTGAAATTGTAGATTTTCTCTTTTCTAAGACCACAAGTGAAATGTTTTGGGGACCTGAGCAGATCAACGTTCCTGAGATCTTCAGACATTGTATGATCGACACAGTTTGCTGGTCATGTTTTGTATCTCATTATTGTTTGGCTGCTAATTAAAGAAAAAGAAACAATTAAGGGATTTGAGTCTTCAAGACCAGGCCAAATAAAATGAATTCAAAAGAAGCTGATCAGGAGCAAAAACAGGTCACTGATTAAGAAAATGGTTAGAATGAAAACCTGCAGCCACTGCAGCCCACCAGGACCGGAGCTGAGGACCCTTATGCTAGAGGCTGCTGGCCAGGAATAGTTTTTCCCCTCAGCATGATAGTTTGAGGTTATCTTCTATCACCCCACATTGGACACCCACGAGGTTCTATGGGACTGATAGTTCAGGAAGGGGGGTCCTATTGCGGTCCCTGGGGTCCTCCAGTGGAAGGTTGGTGAGAGAGAGGGCTTCCCCACTTCAAAGAGGTTTTTCCTGACCTGGAAGTTATGGCACTGGAAGTACTCACCACACTTGAGTCAGAAGGAGGTGGTCAACACTCGTTGGAGGGGAGAGGAGGAGGAGGAGGAGGAAGAATAAGAATTGTGATTGTATTGTGGAAGAAGAGCCTGCAGAAGACATTTGCATGATAGACCTACTTTATTTGAACCTGGGACAGTTGCCTGCCTGAGGTTTGGGAGGTTGAGATGTTCCCTAGTGGTCACACCATCCTTCTTTTACAGCTGGCAGGGCAGACCCCCAAATTACAGAGGGAAAGGAATTCTAAAGAATGCAGCTCAGCTTGGCTTGCAGATCCTCAGATCATCCATCCCAGCATTTGATATAGCAGTGATCATGAGGAGCACCACTGCAAGGCACTATATATACCTATATAGATATACACAACCAGCCATGGTGGGCGTTTCCATGCTGTCGGAGGGGCTGCTCCCCCTTTTCAACCCTTTGTGTTACCGTGCAGCCCGGGGCCCAATGGACGTGTCACTCTTAACCTTTTGTGGGAGGTTTTTCAAAAGGCAGTTACCATGACAACCTGTTTCCCCTCACGCCGTTCTCCCCGCCTTCTCCTTCTGCACATCAGGATCTCTAAATGGACTGGTGATGTGTAGACGTGCGTGTGTGTGTGTGTGGTGGTGGTGGGGGGGGGGTGGTATTTGTCGTATTCAGGTACTGCAATCAATAGATTCAGCAACACCTCGCTAAGTCATGTGACAAAGGGGCTGCTCCAACTCCCCCCTCCCACCCGGGGGTCTCCAAAGAGTCATTTAACCTGCCGGTGCTCACATTGTGCTTAATCCTCGTGTCCTTGAAATTTGGATTAAAGTGTCAGATAAATAAATAAATGTATTCAATTCTTACAGGTTAATTCTTATTGCCTGCCACCACACATGTCAAGCCCTTTGTCATCGCTACAGTTTTCTATGAGTCGTCTCACTATTAGACTTTCCATACCCCCCTCCCCCCCCATGCCTGGATGGATGTCACCGTCTGATGTCAGATCAGGCATTTCCAGTCCTTGCCATCTTACACGAGGCACTTCTGTGCCACAAATCTCTTCTCCATGCTGTCACCCAGACAGAACCCGTCTTAACGCATGGGCACGCTGGGCAGTTGCCCCGGGGCCCCACGAGCATAGGGGCCCCGTGCTAATCTTATGTATGTTGTGACTTGCTGAGTGGTTGTGTAGGTAGGGGGGCTCACTCAGTGCACTTCTTTTTCCCGGGAGTCTATGATGCTGTTAAGAAAGCCCTGCCCACCAACTCCTTACAGGGATCAGCACCTCTTGGGCAGATGGTATCATGGTCCTCTAATAGTTTGCACTCAATTATTTTAATTTAACATGGATAGACCTGGGGCGGCACGGTGGCGCAGTGGGTAGCGCTGCTGCCTCACAGTTGGGAGACCTGGGGACCTGGGTTCGCTTCCCGGGTCCTCCCTGCGTGGAGTTTGCATGTTCTCCCCGTGTCTGCGTGGGTTTCCTCCAGGCGCTCTGGTTTCCTCCCACAGTCCAAAGACATGCAGGTTAGGTGGATTGGCGATTCTAAATTGGGTGTGTTTGTGTGTGTCCTGCGGTGGGTTGGCACCCTGCCGGGGATTGGTTCCTGCCTTGTGCCCTGTGTTGGCTAGGATTGGCTCCAGCAGACCCCCGTGACCCTGTAGTTAGGATATAGCGGGTTGGATAATGGATGGATGATGATGATGATGATAATAAGGGTGAGTAGAATGTATGACCTCCATTATAGTTTCTGAGGATGCCGAGATCGCCAAGAGTCATGAAAACCTACCGGATCTCATCACGGGTTGGCACCCTGCCCGGGATTGGTTCCTGCCTTGCGCCCTGTGTTGGCTGGGATTGGCTCCAGCAGACCCCCGTGACCCTGTGTTCGGATTCAGTGGTTGGAAAATGGATGGATGGATGGGTAGACCTTCTCAGCTTCACACATGAGCCCCCCATGCTTTCATCTAAATGGACAGCATGGATGGAGACGCACTGCAGATGGGATGCTGGAGGCTGCTGGCCAACAACAGTTTTTCCCTCAGCCTGATAGTTTGAGGTTCTCCATTCATCCACCGCTGTCCTTCACAGTAGGGATGGTGGTTGTGACCATAAAGTTCAGTTTTGGTCTCATCACTCCACAGTTGTGAGGCTTGTCTGGATGCTGTCTGGCACATTGGAAGTGGACTGTTTTGTGGCGTTGGCACAGTGGAGCCCATTTTTGTTCAAGTACCTCCTTATTGTGCATCTCAAAACAGCAGCGCCACGTTTTCCCATTATCTCAGCTGAAGTCACCTGTGGGTTTTTCGTGGCATCTCGACAAATGAGCCTGGCAGCTGTGGTTGGAATCTCAGGTGGTCTACATGACTGAGTCCTGGTAACAACAGAACTCTTAACTCTTCACTTTATTTATCAGAGTCTGAACCCTACTGACTGGCATCTTCAGATCTCTTTTCTTGATTTATACAACTCAACACCCTTTTCTCGCAGGTCCTTTAACCTTTGAGCTACTGAGGGATTTGGAAATTGTAGAGGGTGTGAGGGATGACCGGCCTGTCATCGCGGCCAACACCCCTGAGCCGCCAGATGGAGCTCTCCCTTCGGTATAGAGGTTCCCCGAATTCCAGCAGGGCCTCATGGACCTTGTAGTTTTTACTAACAGCCCTGCTGGATACCATGGGGACCTCCAGGAGACGCTGTAGGGAGGCTCAGGGAATTCTACATGCCCTAATAACCTGGAAGTACGTCATAGGCAAGGCGACAAGGGAAATGACGTGCTTCCGGGATGAAGAAGAGGATTTTTATCTGACCCGGAAGTGATAGGAGATCACATGGACTGAGGGATTGGAAACACTTCTGGGTCAGGGAATATAAAAAGACTAGGGGAAATCCCAGATGATGAGCTGAGCTGGGTGGAAGGGTGGCAACGTGTCTGGGAGTGAGGAGGATTATTGATTATTGATTGTGTTTGAGTATTGTGGAGAAGAGGGTGCTTAGTGCACTTTATTATTATAATAGATAGATAGATAGATAGATAGATAGGAAAGGCACTATATGATAGATAGATAGATAGATATGAAAGGCACTATATGATAGATAGATAGATAGATAGATAGATAGATAGATAGATAGATAGATAGATAGATAGAAATCACCAGGACCAGATCATATTTACCCTCGAGTTCTTAAGGAGGCTAGCGAGTACAAATATAAACCCTTAGGAAGTCACTGCACACTGGAGAGATTCTAAAGGACTGGAAAATGGCAAAAATTATCCCATTATATAAAATGGGGGGCCGGGAAGATCCAAGCAACTATAGGCCAGTAAGCTTAATGTGCATCACAGGAAAAATAATAGAAGGAATTATTAAGGATAAGATTGAGCAACACCTGGCAAGGACTGGAGTTTAACTTAACAGTCAGCTTGGGGTCAGAAGATGGAGGTCATGTTAACTGACAGGCTGGAATACTATGAGGAGGCAACAAAAGGATACGACCAAAGTGGAGCAGATGATGTTATTTAACTGGACTTTCAGAAAGCGTTTGATAAGGTGCCACATGAGAGGATGGGCATCAAACTAAAAGAAGTGCCACTTCTGGGTGTGGTGTGTAGGTGGGTGCAGAATTTTCTCAGACACAGGAAGCAGAGGGTGATGAGGGTGTGAGAAGCCAAATCAGAAATTGGGTGATGTTAAGTGTTGTGACCAGCAGGGGGCAGTGCTGGGGCAGCTGCTATTTTTAATATATAGAAATGATTTCAATGGGAATATAAAGAACAAGCTGGTTACGTTTACAGATGATACCAAGATAGGTGGCTTGGCAGGTAATTTGGAATCCGCTATATCATTACAGTAGGACTTGGACAGCAGACAGGTTCGGGCAGATAAGTGACGGATGAAATTTAATGTCAGTAAATGTAAAGAATTACACATAGGAAGTCAAAATGTGAGGTTCGAATACACAACGGGCGGTCAGAAAATCGAGAGTCCACCTTATGAGAAGGATTTAGGAGTCATAGGGGACTTTAAGCTATCGACTTCCAGACAAGCCATTACGAAGGCTAACAGAATGTCAGGTTATATAGCGCCTTGATGTGTGGAGTACAAGTCACTGGAAGTTCTGCTCAGTCTTTATAACACACTGGTGAGGCCTCATCTGGACTACTGGGTGCAGTTTGGGTCTCCAGGCTACAATAAGGACATAGCAGCAGTAGAGTAGGTCCAGAGAAGAGCAACTGGGCTGATTAGAGGACTACAGGGGATGAGTTATGAGGAAAGATTAAAAGAGCTGAGCCTTTACAGTTTTAAGAGGAGACCTGACTGAAGTGTTTAAAATGATGAAGGGAATTAGTCCAGTGGATTGAGACGGTGACTTTAAAATGAGTTCATCACGGGGACACAGTTGGAAACTTGTGAAGGGTAAATTTCACACAAACAGTAGGAAGTTTTTCTTTACACAAAGAACGATAGACACTTGGAATAAGCAACCAAGTAGTGTGGTAGACAGTAAGACGTGAGGGACTTTCAAAACTCGACTTGATGTTTTTTTTGGAAGAAATAAGTGGACAGGACTGGCGAGCTTTGTGGGGCTGAATGGCCGTTCTCGTCTGTCTCGATTGTTCTAATGTACCCAGGGTTCCCTCCAGAGGACCACACGGTTTCGAGTAGAATCTCTGCATGTCTCACTGACGCTGCATTCTGAAGGGACTCTGTTTCCAGTTCAAAGAGGTAAAGACAGTTGTTATCGATTGTTCTAATGTTCTAATTCTTTTGCTTTCCCCATGGCTTGGTATCCAGCAAAGTCAGTGCAGCGCTGCATGAGTTTAAATGGACAGACACTGATGACAGTCCAAGAGGTCTGGACCCCCTCCCTTAATTAGGGAGCCTTGTGTGTGTCACCTTGTGTGTATCTGATCAGCCCCGACATTCAAGGGGATGTCAGCTTTTGATCAGGCCCATTAGGGTGACTTCAGCTATCATTATGATTTAAAAAGAACACACACACACCATTAGGTGATAATAATATATTGCTTCGCCTGAGCACACTCCCTAATTTAAAGGAAAGCTTTCTGCAGGACTAATTATATTTTCCAAACAATGGCCAGTTCTTCACAAATTGTGCCAGGTTATGTAAACTTATTATCACAACTGTGCATCCCAGCTCTCACTCCTTCTAACTCCATGACAAACAGGGTTAGTACCATCGGCCACGTCTCACCGGGTTTCCTCCGGTAGCTTCCTCTTGATTATTTTAACCTTCTGACAGTCGCACATGAGCCCTCCATACTTTCACCTAAACAGACATACAAGACCTCTCAGAGACACAGAGGGTTTGGTCCTGACCTCCTGACCTCCTCATCTCATCAGACGTCTTCAGTCCCAACCTCTAAAATATTTTCGTGTTTTACGGATGGGGTCCTGACCATCCCCAATGGGAGGTTATTGCTCTTTATAATCCACTGGGTCTATAAGGTCAGCTCTTCCTGGCTTCTCCAGTGGTCACCTCTTGATTATTTTAGGTTAACATGGATGGACATCTGGACTGTCACTGTAGAGCATTCCATGCTTTCACTTCCTGGACATATGAGGCCTATTTGCCTGTCCTTGAGACTTCCCCACATAGCAAGTGGGGGTTTGGTCCTCCTGGCTGACCCATTTTACCAGATTTTTCCAGAATTTTCCACCCCACTTCTATCAGTTATCTTAAATGTTCCATACTACATACCGCTACATTCCAGCTGTCTCTCCTTATAGCTCCATGGCCTACAGAGTCATCTCCTCCTTTGCACATCTTAGGAACTTTCTCCAGTAGTTAGTTCTTGATGATTTTACAGTAAGTTAACTTGGAAGGGCCTCCTGACCATCACACATGAGATAACCAAGCTTTCATCTAAACAGAGAGACTATCCTCGAGACCCCCTGACATAGTGTGATTGGTCCTTCTTGACTCATCTCATCAGACTATTCCAGCTCCACCCCCTCATTTATTGTAATATATCATAGATGGGGTCCCAGATTGTCACCATTATATCCCAGGTCACACTACTTAGCAACTCACTGGCTTATATGGTCAGGCCCTCTTCTCCAATAGCTTCCTCTCGATTATTTTAATTTAACATGGACAGGCCCTCCTGACCCTCACACATGAGCCCTCCAAACTTTCATCTAAATGTACATACAAGGGACTAATTCTACTCTCTTTGCCACTCCTAGACATTGGGGGCTTTGAACCTCCTGGCCTCCTCATCTCATCAGATTTCTCCAGTCCCAGCCTCCAAAGATCTAAAGATTGGGTCCTGACTATCGCAAATGCTCTTTAAAATACATCTTTAAATAAACATATAGTAAACTATAAATTAATAAAGATTCTTGCTTACTCTTGTCTTAGCCCACCGGTGGTCTGACCGTTTCCCGCTCCTGTAGAGCATTTCGGTACATTTCTGGAACATTTAGAGCATTTTTACACTTTTAAAGGCAGTTCCCCATTTTGGACCTGTGTAGGCCGAAGCCTGCCAATGGAGTCTGGAGGCTGGCCACCTAAGGGTGAGGCTACTGAGGGTCCTTGCTTGCTTTATGGGGGGCAAGGGGGGACATCTGTCCCCGGGCGCAGCATCCAGGGGGTGCCGAATTGATGTTCCCAATTGCATTTTGGCAAACAGGAGGGGGTGCAAAATCTTCAGCTGTACCCGGGCGCTGAAAACCCTAACTACGCCTCTGTGGGACTCACAGCCTTTTTCCCATATTTGTTTCACCAAGGTCCACCCCCGCTCTCACCAAGAGCCTATTCACCCTTTTTTGGGAGGTCTGTCTCTGAAGCAAACCTGCATCTCGATTCTCCTAATGACTAATTCCCCCCCACCCTGTACCATCATTACCTCTCATTTTGTGGTGGGCCCTTGTGGCTTCCCATCCCTACTGATCACCTCAGAGTTATCAGTCACCCTCCAGCTCCCATTTGCTGGTGACTCTCATTGATTTCCTTACTAATTTGTAGCTATTGTCACAATCAATTCTCAACTCGGGTTATGATTGCTGTGTGACTAATGTCATAATTAGCTCATGGGGGCTTTATGACTGAGGTCAGCATTGACTTACAAGCCATCATCACAAGTGATTAGTGACTAACACCATAATCCGTTTTTTGACCGGCGTTTGACTAATATATCATGATCGATGTGCTGCTGCCATCACAGCCTGTCATAATTAGAATGGTGTGAAAAAGAAAGAGCACCTTGTGAAGTATAGGGGGGCTGCAGATCCCCAAACAAGTTCAGCAATGAATAAAGGGTTTATTGTGGGAAACTCTTCACAGTAAGCATTTCTCACACCTCCACACCACGTAACTCATCTTCTCCACTCCTCTCTCTAGCTTTATCCTCTTCCTCCTCCTCCTGACTCTGGCTTCCTGAGTTGAGACAGGCAACTCCCGGGAGTACTTCTGCTGTCCTAAAACTGTGGCCTGTGAACACTTCCAGGTGAGGCTGGAGCCCACCGCTGGAGGGCTCACTAGTCTATACTGTGCCACTGGGCGGCACCTGTGGAACCCAAGAGACCTGAGGCAATGAACTACAATTCCCAATATACCCTGTGGGAACCCAGGGGGGCTGCCATCTAGCAGCTTGAGGGAGACAATACTCTGAGCAATCTGCCTTACTCCATTCTTCAAAGCCAGGTGAGAATCCCAGCACAGCTTAAGCAGGGATGCCAGTCCCTCACAACCCCATGAAATGTTTTATTTCCTTTTTTAGCATGTGTGGACATATCAAGATTTGATCTTCATTTAAAAATATTTGTAGATAAAGGTGAAAAAAATACTCACTATGCAATAATATATTCAATTTGAAACGATCAGATACACCATTTCCATCTGTGGAAAAAGTTAAGTCTACCTATGGCTCTGATAGCTAGCGTTACCAAGCTTTAAGTCAATCTCCTCTAACTGTCTGGCATTCTTGGACATCCACTGTTGAAAGTACTTCTCATTCCTCCATGCAGAATTCTTTTAGCTGTGTGATACTTGAGGGGTGTCGTGTGTCCACAGTTCATTTCAAACAACCCAGCATCTTAATGGGATTCAAATCCAGGCTTTGACTTGGCCATTGCAGAACCCTCCATTTCTTTCCTTTCAGCCATTCCTTGGTGGATTTACTGGTCATTGTGATGTTGCAAAGGTCAATTTTTAGTTGAGCATCAATCTTCTGACAGATCATCTTCATTTTCTTCTTCATCTTTCAGCTGCCCCCGTTAGGGGTCACCACAGCGGCTCATCTTCTTCCATCTCTTCCTATCCTCTTCATCTTGTTCTGTCACACCCATCACCTGCATGTCCTCTCTCAGCACATCCATAAACTTCCTCTTAGGCCTTCCTCTACTCCTCTTACCTAGCAACTCTATCCTTAACATCCTTCTCCCAATATACCCAGCATCTCTCCTCTGCACATGTCCAAACCAACACAATCTCCACCTCTCTGACTTTGGACCTTCATTCCTCTCCTCTCTAGAGCAGATCACCACCTTTCCAGGGTCTCCTCAACCTGCTCCCTACTCCCTCTCCAAACCGTCTAACCTGAGCTGACCTTCTAATGTCCTCATTTCTAATCCTGTCCATCTTCATCACACCCAATGCAAATCTTAGCATCTTTAACTCTGCCACCTCCAGCTCTGCCTCCTGCTTTCTGGTCAGTGCCACCGTCTCCAACCCATATAACATAGCTGGTCTCACTACCGTCTTGTAGACCTTCCCTTTCACTCTTGCTGATACTTGTCTGTCACAAATCACTCCTGACACTCTTCTCCATCCACTCCACCCTGCCTGCACTCTCTTCTTCACTTCTCTTCCACAATCCCCATTAATCTGTACTGTTGATTCCAAGTATTTAAACTCATCCACCTTCGCCAACTCTACTCCCCTCATCCTCACCATTCCACTGACCTCCCTCTCATTCACACACATGTATTCTGTCTTGGTGGTCCTACTGACCTTCATTCCTCTCCTCTCTAGAGCAGATCTCCACCTCTCCAGGGTCTCCTCAACCTCAACAGATCACAGTGTCATCAGCAAACATCACAGTCCACGAGGACTCCTGTCTAATCTCGTCTGTCAACCTGTCCATCACCATTGCAAATAAGAAAGGGCTCAGAGCCGATCCCTGATGTAATCCCACCTCCGTCACTCCCACCACAGACCTCACCACGGTCACACTTCCCTCGTACATATCCTGTACAACTCTTACGTACTTCTCTGCCACTCCCAACTTCCTCATACAATACCACAGCTCCTCTCAGTCACCCTGTCATATGCTTTCTCCAGGTCCACAAAGACACAATGCACCTCCTTCTGGCCTTCTCTAAACTTCTCCATCAACACCATCAGTGCAAACATCCCATCTGTGGTTCTCTTTCTTGGCATGAAACCATCCTGCTGCTCACTAATCATCACTCACTTCTTAACCTAGCTACTCTTTCCCATAACATCATGCTGTGGCTCATTAATTTTATCCCCCTGTAGTTACTACAGCTCTCCAGAGCCCCCTTATTCTTAAAAATCGGCACCAGTACACTTCTTCTCCACTCCTTAGGCATTGTGATGTGTGGCTACAGTCATTGTCTGGCCGGGACGTCAGTAGGATGGAAGAGCGGGGGAGAGCGCACCTATGAGGCGTTACCCCCCCTGGGATACCGGAGGACAGTTGAATCACCACGGGTTCCTCCAGCGCAGACTGGGAATGAGACTTTCACACAGCCCTGTTGGTTCCCATGGAGGCCACCAGGGTGAGTTGAAGAGTCCAGCAAAGGATTTCCATCACACCTGTGACTGATGCTGATGAATCACCTGAGACACTTGGAGGACCTGTAAAAAGGGCGCCAGTGACTGCTAATCGGGGGCGAGAGTCAGGAGGAAGAAGACGCAGCTTACCAGAGAGGGAGTGAAGGTGGAAAGAA
Organism: Erpetoichthys calabaricus; assembly: GCF_900747795.2. Lineage (NCBI taxonomy): Eukaryota > Metazoa > Chordata > Cladistia > Polypteriformes > Polypteridae > Erpetoichthys > Erpetoichthys calabaricus. Next base: position 17,767,977 of record NC_041396.2, on the reverse strand, counting down.
GAAGAAGATGACCTTGTGGTGTTTGGTACTGTATAACAGAACGGTGTTGTGAGACTGGGATCGGAGTGTACTGGTTCCCAAGAGGGAAGATTAATAAAACGAGTGTTGTGTGGTAAAAGCCTGTGTGTCTGTCGGGTAAGGGCGACTCTGCATGTCCGCGGTTTTCACAGCATCCTCTCACTTTCCAAGATTCCATTAGAAACTCTACTGCCATCTCTCCTAAACACCTCCATGCTTCCACAGGTATGTCATCTGGACTTTCCATTCTTCATCCTCTTCATAGCTGTCCTTACTTCCTCCTTGCTAATCCGTTGCACTTCCTGCTTCACCATCTCCACATCATCCAACCTTCTCTCTCTGATTCTCATTCTCTTCATTCATCAGCCCCTCAAAGTGCTCTTCTAACCGATGCTCTTATATTATCTTCAAGCACCCAGCAGCACAATGAAGAATTGCTGGTGGATTCCATGATGGCGAGCTGCCCAGACCCTGACAGAGCAAAGCAGTTCCAAATCTGAACATTTCCACCACCAGGCTTTACGGTTTTTGTCAGGTTCTTCAGGTCAAATGTTGACTTTGGTTTGTGCCAAACATGCCTTCTGATACGGTGGTTAGGTAATTTTCTGTCCAAAGCATATTGTTCAACAAGTCCACGTTTTGGCCAAGGTGCTCATCTGCAAACGTTTGTCTTGCCCTGATGTTCTTTGTGATTCCCTCCTGGCACATCTCAGATGTAGATCTAATTTGTGTTGCCACATTCTAATGGTAGACTTAAACATTTTGGCATCAACAGTGGCAAGAGCTACCTGGAGGCCCTCTGATGAAATCCTGGGTATCTTCAAGACCACTTTCAGCATCTTGTGCTTTACTCTTGGATAGACTTGATGGGCGAGCTGACAGCTGTTTAAAATCTTCTCCACATGTAGATGATCTACTAGACACTAGAATGGTGGATTTCCAATTTTCGGAGAACTCCCTTCCCAGACTTAGAGGTGTCTAGAACTTTCTTCCTGAAAAAGGTCTGAACTTATCATGACTTAAAAACTTGAGCACACATTAAGAGCTCAAGATGCCTGTCTCCTTATGATTCAGAGGATTAATAAAATAACAGTGAGAGGTCGAGCTTTTAGTTACAGGGCCCCTAAACTGTGGACTGGTCTGCCTGCTACTCTAAGAGATGCCCCTTCGGTCTCAGCTTTCAAATACCAGCTGAAGACTCACAACTTCAGTTTAGGACACCCTGACTAGAGCTGCTGATTAACTGTACAGACTGCATCTCTGTTGTCAGTCATTAGCACTAAAACATAAGTAATATTATCGTTATAATTTGTTACTGACCCTCACCTATTCTGTTTCTCTTCTTGATACTCAAATGTGGCACTTGGTGCCACGGCACACCTGCCAGGTTGTTCTGCCTGCCTAAGGTAAAGTCATCCCAGATGGAGGATCGCAGTCATTGTGAAGTAGAGGGGTCCTTTCATCGGATTGGCTGGCCCAGCGCTGTCTCAGCTGTGGAATGGCCAAATGGGGGAGGCAGCTTGATGGCCGAAGTCTCCAGGAATTCTGAACAAATCCAAATCCTATTATGGGATATCATCTATTGTTGAATTCTGCTCTGTCCTTGTAATATTTTATTAGATTATATTGAGGATTACTTCTGTTCTGTTCTGTGTATTGTGTTGTATTGACCCCCTGACACCCACTGCAAGCCCAACATACCTGGAAAGGGGTCTCTCTTTGAACTGCCTCACCCAAGGTTTCTTTCAATTTTTTTATGGGGGGGGGGGTCTCATCTTCTTAGAGAGTCAAGGCTGGGGGGCTGTCAAAAGGCAAGGCCTGTTAAAGCCCATTGCTGCACTTCTTGTGTGATTTTGGGCTACACAAAAATAAATTGTAAATTGTAAGGCCTCACAGAGTGTAAGTCACTTTAAATGTCTGAGGGTTAATTAAGAGGACAGGTTCAGATGCGATCCTCTCTGGTAAAGTTCTACACATTCGCAGCTGGTTCAAATTTGTGGTGTCTGAGGTTGTGATGTTGTGAGGTTGAGGGGTGCACTTACTTTTTCAACATGTGAAATTTGAGTTTATATTTATTTAAGTTGCACAATGGACTACAACATGTACATGTGGTGTGATGTTTGTTATGCTCTGTCATTTTTATCATTAGATACTCTTTACGTGAACATCAAACCTTGATATGTCCATATCTGCGAAAAACAGGAAAAGATATTTCATGGGGTGCACTTACTTTCTCACACGACTGGAATTTACACTGATTTCCTTATGAATTTGCAGCTAATGTCAGAATCGACTTGTGACTGATGCTCTGAATGATCTGCGACTCATTTAACAGTTGATTTGTAACTAATCTGCGATTAGCAGCACCAATAATGTCACGATGGCTTACTGGCCGATGTCACGATCGGTTTCTAAAAAACATTACAACAAATGTATGATGAACGTCGCATCTCCTGCCATGTTTGATTTACTGCTTACATCGCAATCGATTTGTGCCTGACGGATCAATAAGTTTGAGACTGGAGACAAAACAGATTTGTCACTAATGTCACCACTCATTTTCGATTAATGGCATACGCAATTTGCAACATACTTGATAATCTGTTTGTCCCCATTGTTGCAGGTTGTCATCATTAATTTCCAGCTGATTTCACAAACAAATTACAACCTTCGCCGTAATCAGTTTATTGACTGACGTCACAATCAAACAAAAGCTTGTGGTCTGATTGACCCTCCACTCAGTGCTGGTCTTTGGAACGTCCCGTAGACAGACTCTGCAGTATTACATTGTGGAATGAAAAATAAACCCACGAGATGGCTCTGTGTGTGTGAGACATGCAGGAGTAGCTACAGGGCTACAAAAAATATGCAAAGCCACCTCTGATCAGTAGATAGATAGATAGATAGATAGATAGATAGATAGATAGATAGATAGATAGATAGATAGATAGATAGATAGATAGATAGATAGATAGATAGATAGATAGATAGATAGAAAGGCACTATATAATAGATAGATAGATAGATAGATAGATAGATAGATAGATAGATAGATAGATAGATAGATAGATAGATAGATAGATAGATAGATAGAAAGGCACTATATAATAGATAGATAGATAGATAGATAGATAGATGTGAAAGACACTATATAATAGATAGATAGATAGATAGATAGATAGATAGATAGATAGATAGATAGATGTGAAAGACACTATATAAAATAGATAGATAGATAGATAGATAGATAGATAGATAGATAGATAGATAGATAGATAGATAGATAGATAGATAGATAGATAGATAGATGAAAGGCGCTACATAACAGATCATTCACAGGGTCTTGTTCCCATTGGCCCCCTTTCTTCCTGTTCCAGCACATTCCACAGTTGGGATCTTTTTCATTTTTCACTTGGCCAGACCCACCTAAGTCCCCTCATATCCCCACTTCTGCTCTCCTCTCTCTTTGCCACAATAAATACTCAAATTTGCATCTGCCATGGAGATGTTTCGGTGCCAGTACCATGCTATCTTGGTGTATTAAATTGGTGGTTGTCTATCACTGTGCCCCCCTTTAATTTAGGGGTGTATTCTCCACGTCCGTGTTGTTTTCCCACATCTTTTTGCCGCCAGACCCTCCAGTAAGGTTCAACGGTGCCCCTGAATGAATGTGAATGTGGAAAGCGGCCAGACAAAGCTGGGCAGTGGGACTGGGTATTCAATGCCAAGCAGAGCCGTGGCACATGTGCTTCAATGCTCGTCATGAAAGACTTTGTACGCTAGGATAGCAATGGACGCATGTCAGCAGATGTGTGCCAGTGGATTCCTGCCCTCCAGACCCACGATGAGCCGCGCTTGCTGCAGTAGTTTTAATTTTTGGCTCTGGTCTGGCTTGTCATGTCTTTGTGCCCAGGACTGAGCCCCCTTCTGCCCCCCCCCCCCAACCCCACCTTATGGCCTTTGCTGCTCCAGGGGTGGCCTTTTCTCACCGTGACTGTGACGAGTGTAAAGTGGTTGACAGAGACAGACAGAAAATTAGCAGCCATTCACGATCAGACCACTTCACCAGTTGAAGGCTGTGAGTGCCACACTGGGCACAAGTGCCAGTCCACCACAGGGTGCAAACATGTAGGGTCACCAGCCCAATTTACCCTTGTGGCTTTGGGATGTTAGAGGACATGGGCAGAACATGCAAATGACTCACAGACAGGGACTGAGATGGGACCTGAGGCAATAGTACAATCCGGTGGGCCACCAACAGTAAAGCAGATTTGTAAGTTTCATGGTTTATACAATTTCATTGTATGATAACATCATGGATCCTCAGATCAAGTCGTGAATAGAACTCAATTTTTACTTATTCTTCAACATGGCTGGGATAAAATGACTGAACGTTATAAGAGATGATTGTCACATAGCGACCCTGCAAGCAGACTCCTGTCTTTTAAAGACCATCACAGGGGTCTTGTAATCACTAATGGGCCCAGTTTAATGGAGACACTTTGGGTCACACAAAAAGAAGGGCAAGGCAGAGTGTTGTCAGAGGAGACAGCCAAGCATGGTCAGCATCAAGGAGATGAGACCACCCGTGAAGAGCTTCATGTTCCTGGGACCACTGGTGTCCGCGACATCAAGAGGTTTAACACCCGTGTGACACCCCAGGACGCAGCCACATGAGGAAGACTGAGCCAAGACTGAAGAGAAGGAACGCTGGGGTGGTGGAGGAACCTTACAAAGGGGGGCAGTTCCTGGGGGAGCAACTTTAGCACAAAAGAAGCACAAAATCTGAACAAACTTATCAGGAGAGTCTGCAAACCCTCGACATGCTGTTACGGAGAAGAGGATTGCGGCAACACTGGATGCCATCATGAAAAATCCCTACCATCCCCTCCAGGAGGCGCTGTCTTGGAGGACTTTGAGCCACAGGAACATTCCACCATGGCGTGCTAAGAAGAGCCTATGGGGGTCTTTTCTGCCCACTGCTATCAGGCAATTCAATGCTTCTACCTGATGTACTCATTTATTATCGTCTGTCTGTCTGTCTGTCTGTCTGTCTGTTGGCCACTCCGTTCGTCCATTCGTTTGTCTGTCTGTCTGTCTGTCTGTCTGTTGGCCACTACGTCCATCCTTTCATCTGTCTGTCTGTTTGTTGGTGTGTCCACCTGTCGGTCTCTCCATCTGTCGGTTTGTCTATCTGCATGTCTGTCAGCCGCTCCGTTCATCCATCCATCCGTCAAAGGCTGCCACCCCATGTTGAAACAGAACTGTCCCGCCACCAGAGGACAACCTTTTGCTAATCCACCCTGAAGGCACTGATGACCCAGTGAGCTCCCCCTCACCTCGCTTTTCTGTTTGATTTCATTAACCACGTCCTCCTGAAAGATGCTCAACATTCACTGGATGCCATCATGAAAAATCCCCACCATCCCCTCTAGGTGGCGCTGTCTTGGATGACTTTCACCCACAGGCACAATGCACCATGGTGTGCTAAGACGCGCTTATGGGGGTCTTTTCCGCCCACTGCTATGAGGTAATTCAATGCATCTACCTGATGTACTTGTGTATTTTTACTGATTGATTGATTGATTGATTGATTGATTGATTGATTGATTGATTGGCTGCATTATTTGTCCTGTAAGTCTCTATTCTTGATTTTTATGTTTCTGCTGCTGTATACATCTGAATTTCCTTCTGGGATCTATAAAGTTTTATCTAATCTAATCTAGAATTTGAAGTTTTGTTTATTTAAATTGTGCAACGGACTACAAAATGTAAATGTGGCCAGATGTTTTCTGAATGATATCACCTTTATCTGAAGATTCTGTTTTAATGATATGTTCACATATGTTAAAAAGAAAACATATCATGGGGTGCACTTACTTTTTCACACGATACAGAGAGATCTGGCAAACGTCAAGCAGAAAGCAACTAATCACTGACTTCACACCCAGTAGTCTGAATGCTAACCGCTGCACCACCGTGTCACCCTTGATTAAAGTGATAATAGCAGAGTACCAGGCAGGTGCACGTCCCAAAAGAAATTAAAAGAAATAAATCAATAAAGCTTTTTTGTCAGAAGACAAAGCTTCCTTAGCATACCGTATGGTACAAAGGGTGTATTTTTATTTGTGTGGCCCCAGGTGACTTATTATCACACCTCTCTCATGTGAAACACCCCTGGATCAAACCAATGGCTCTCATCAGACAACTTCTTTCTCGTGTTTTTCAGGGGGTCTCTATAAGCCCACCCTTTTAGATGGCTTCTTTCTCTGTCTTTTTAAGAGGGTCACTATATGCCATGTTGTCTTTTTCTTTAACCATGCAATGACACCAAAGTCACAACCCCCCCAAAACAAACAAAGCAAAGCAGGGTGGGGCAGCAGAGAGCTCAATGCATCTTGGCTGCTATAAAAGATTGGGAGCGCTGAAATGGAAATATGGAAATGAATAAATTATTGACGGTGGCTCGACTGAAAGAGAGGGAACGCACTTTTATGGGTCAACTGAGCCATTTTTCCAATGAGTCATTCTGCTTCAGGGTGTTCTTTACTCAAAATTATAGGTCTGGCCAAATTCATCTGCCAAACGTGATGTGGCATTTTGTGTTGATTTCACTTTCCTGAAGATGTTAAGGGGCTGCAAAGGTAAGCGGAGCTCAATACAGATGTGAAGGTAGAGGTGGGCGAGGCGGACCAACTGGAGGCAGAATGACTGTCAAACACTCACAATGGTGCAAATTTGATATTGTGGCCTCTAGGGGGCGCTCTAAAGCTGAACTGGAGCCTGAAATCTGTAGGAAGAACAGAATGTCTGTCTATCTGTCCAGCAGACAAAATGACCATAGCTTAAGGTTACTGATGTGGGCAATGTTTAAAAAAAAAAGAATGTCTGTCTGTCTGTCTGTCTGTCCATCCATACATCTATCTGTCTGTCTCACCATCCGTCCATCTGTCTGTCTATTTCTGTCCATTTGTCGGTGTGTCCATCTTTCTGTCTGTATGTCTGTCTACCTATTGGTCAGTCTGTCTATTGGCCACTATGTCCATCTGTCTGTCTGTTTGTCAGTGTGTCCGTCTGTTGCTCTGTCCGTCTGTATGTCTGTCTGTCTGTCTGACCATTCGTCTGTCTGTCTGTATGTATGGCTGTCAGTCGGTCAGTTTGTCTGTCGGCCACACTGTCCATCAATCCGTCTGTCTGTCTGCCTGTCTGTCAGTGTGTCTGTCTGTCTGACTGTTGGTAGGCTAGTCTGTCTGTCTATCTGTCCATCCATCCATCTGTCTGTCTGTCTATTTGTCTGTCCATCCATCTGTCTGTCTGTTGGCCACTCCGTTCGTCCATTCATTTGTCTGTCATTCCGTCAGTCCGTCCATCCATATGTCTGTCTGTCTGTCTGTCAATATGTCCATCCATCTATCTGTCTGTTTGTCAGTCTGTCGGTCTGTCCATCCACCTGTCTGTCTATTGGCAGGCCGATCTGTCTGTCTGTTTGTTGGTGTGTCTGTCAGTCATACGGTCAGTTGGTCTCTCTGTCTTCCTGTCTGTCTGTCAATATGTCTGTCAATATGTCCATCCATCCATCTGTCTGTTTGTCTGTCAGTGTGTCTGTCTGTTTGACCATCCGTCCATCTGTCTGTCTATTTCTGTCCATTTGTCTGTCTGTCGGTCTGTCCATCCATCCATCTGTCTGTCTGTTTGTTTGGTGTGTCTGTCAATCATACGGTCAGTCGGTCTCTCTGTCTGTCTGTCTGCCTGCCTGCCGTTCTGTCCATCCATCCATTTGTCTGTCTGTCTGTCTGTCCATCTGCCTGACTGTCTCTCAGTTGAGAGCCCTGTCTGTCTGTCAGTGTGTCTGTCTGTTTGACCATCCGTCCATCTGTCTGTCTATTTCTGTCCATTTGTCTGTCTGTCGGTCTGTCCATCCATCCATCTGTCTGTCTGTTTGTTTGGTGTGTCTGTCAATCATACGGTCAGTCGGTCTCTCTGTCTGTCTGTCTGCCTGCCTGCCGTTCTGTCCATCCATCCATTTGTCTGTCTGTCTGTCTGTCCATCTGCCTGACTGTCTCTCAGTTGAGAGCCCTGTCTGTCTGTCAGTTTGTCTGTCAATATGTCCATCCATCTATCTGTCTGTCGGTGTCTGTCTCTCTGTCTGTCTGTTGGCCGCTCTGTTCGTCCATTCATCTGTCTGTCTGTTTGTTGGTGTGTCCACCTGTCAGTCTCTCCATCTGTCGGTCTGTCTGTTTGTTGATGTGTCTATCTGTCTATCTATCTGTTTGTCTGTCTGTCTGTCTATTTGTCTGTCCATCCGTCTATCCATCTGTCTATCTGTTGGTCTGTCTTCTCACTATATAATCCTTCACCTTTGACCCCCTGGACCAAATTTTGCAGAGTTGCTCTCTAGGATTAAACAGACAAGACAGATTACTTTAGATCCAAAATTTTGATCTGGGGGTCCCAGTGGGTTCCTTTTTCCCAGTGTGTTTCAGTTTTCACACCAGTGCCAAGACCATCAAATGGTTGTTATTTTATCCCTGAAATTCTTGGAATGATTCTTCATTAAGTTCCTTCTTCATAATTCATTTACTCTTCATTAAGCACTACACACTGTCCACCTTGAACTTACAGGACGAGTCAGACATGACAGCACTCACAGTTACAACCCAGCAAGGAGTTACCGCAGCCCCCATTGCGGTTGCTTTAGTCCTTCGTGGTGGTCTGTACGACGTGATTCAATGAGAACCACAATGCAGAAGCTTCGGAGGTTAACCGGATTCAAAGTGTGGTGCGTGAAGCGAACACCAGTTACATCAGCATACGGGGTCCGACTCGTTACAAGCAAGACAATGAAAATCTGCAACCACTGTAGCCCCCCAGGATCGGAGCTGGACACCCCACAGATGAGCAAAAACCAAGCCATGAGGTCAAAGGAATTCTAAATGCACCATTGTGTTGATCTCACAGATGAGGAGAAGGCTTCTAAATAAATTCCTGCTGCATTGAAAGATCTCAAGAGCACAATGGCTTCTATCATTCTTAAATGGGGGTCTTCCTAGAGCTGACCACCAGGCCAAACTGAACAAATCATGGGGATAAGAGCCTTGGTAAGGAAGGTGACCAAGAACTCGATGATGACTCTGGCTGAGAACCTATGTGGAGATGGGAGAAACTTCCAGAAGGACAAACATCACCTTCTGGGGGCTTTGTGACAGAGCAGTCGGACAGAAAGGCCTCCACGGTAAAGAGACTCCTGGAGAAAGGGGCACCTTTGCTTTCACTTTGTTATTCCGGGTTATTGAGTGCTGCTTGATGAGGAAAAAAGGCTGAAACAAAACAAAACGTGAAAGGGTGAAGGGGGTCTCGATGCCTCCTGAAGGCTCCGTTTCTAGTGCCCACACAGCTACCTGTCCCACCATTACAAGATCATTTCAAGGGTCCGAGGTCAAGGCCGGCACCCACACGCCACTGTTGTTGCTTAAATCCGGGGGTTGGGTTGTTGGGTGGGCAGATGCATTGGTGGCTCAGTGGGCTTTGAGTGGTAGGGGAGTTCCTGCTGTCGCACACGTGCGATTGGGAGACAGTTGTAGGGGCTCAAATGATTGTATGTTCCTGCCAGACCAGGGGGTGGCGCTGTGCTCTAACGCGCTCTCCTCTTAGACCCCCAGAACAACCGAAGAAGCAACCCAAGAATCACTTTGGGCTAAAGAACACCTTATGATGTCACTTCAAGCTCCACCCCTCAAAGTCCCACCTCCAGATGATGTCACTCCGATCCCAGAAGGCCGCTTTCCTGTTCCTGCTGTTTCATCTTAATATATAAAGCAGAGTCGATGTATGTTTGTTTGTCCGCCATACAAATCTGCACCGGGCATCCGATTGCCACCAAACTGGGCATGGGGCTGCTTTGTGACCAGGAGGAGATCATGGGGTATGTTTGGTTAGGAAAAATGTCCTTGGTCAAGCGCAGGACACCTTTTGACCGACACAACGTTCGCAAAAAGTCGCGTACTTATCATAGACAAGATGGCCGCACATTGCAACAAACGTTAACGGCGGCGCCATCTAGCAGCACGTTTGGTCTCGGGGCATCCCTCTTTACCAATGTTTCTTTAAATTGCCAAGACATTGCGGAAGTGTCCAAGTATGAGAAGGCCGACTGCTTTCATCGCGTGAAGGGGAACTGCCGTATGGATATAAAACGTGAACGACCCAGTAAGCGCGTGACTGGCTTTACATATTTGTGGTGCTATTTGCTCGCTTTCCGACTCACAGTAAGTGTAGGAGACATTTTCCTTGTTCTATAAGATTCATGAATATTTATTAGATGACAATGCATAATCTCTGGGAGGTTCCTAAAACCCCCGTAAATAGAATCGTATTGGTATATTCTTGCCATTTCTAACAGCTTGGAGTAAACATTATTCTTCAGTTAGTTAGTGACAGCCTTGCCATGAGTAAGGTGTGGAAGGCATAAGGTTTTTAACCGTGCCTGGGCACACTCCTGTGTGCCAACTGGCTTATGGGCCTTTGGAGTGTGTGAAGTAAATATGTAAGAAAACAGCACTTAATTTGTGTGTTGTGCCGTACGTTTAAAGCGTACGGAAGAAGAAATTAAGAACCTTTAACTAGAAAAATAACTAAAGTGTTTCAAGAAAAGCTAAGTCTAGAGAAGATACATTTTTCCCTATTTTTTGCCCTTTTATTCTACGTGTGTAACTATCCATCCATCCATTTTCCAACCCACCAAATCCGAACACAGGGGTCTGCTGGAGCCAATCCCAGCCAACATAGGGCACAAGGCAGGAACCAATCCCAGGCAGGGTGCCAACCCACCACAGGACACACACCCAGCACACACTAGGGCCAATTTAGAATCGCCAATCCACCTAACCTGCACGTCTTTGAACTGTGGGAGGAAACCCACGCAGACACGGGGAGAACATGCAAACTCTACATAGGGTGAACCCGGGAAGCAAACCTCAGGTCTCCTAACTGCGAGGCAACAGTGCTACCCACTGCGCCACCGTGCCGCCCGTGTGTAACTTTTTGCTTTTATTCTTGTGTAGATGATTTGCTTTTAACTTTCACTAAATATTTTTTAAACAAATTTTTGGATTTTTGGAGATTTCGTTTGGCTGTGGTGGGCTGGCGCCCTACCCAGGGTTTGTTTCCTGCCTTGTGCCCTGTGTTGGCTGGGATTGGCACCAGCAGACCCCCGTGACCCTGTAGTTAGGATACAGCGGGTTGGATAATGGAAGGATGGATGGATTTCTTTCGGCACGCGTCTTACCTGTGTTTGACCACACCTATATCTCGGCAGCTACACTAAAATTTCAGTCTTGGTCTTTCTGACTGACTGGTGCAATTTGTTTGCTTTCCGACGTATTGTAAATAACGTACATTCATCTCACTCTGGTGCTTATTCCGTATGTAATACCATGTGACACATTATAATTGTCCTGCTTTTCGCTAATATACCCATGCCACCAATCTATCTATCTATCTATCTATCTATCTATCTATCATATAGTGCCTTTCACATCTATCTATCTATCTATCTATCTATCTATCTATCTATCTATCTATCTATCTATCTATCTATCTATCTATCTATCTATCTATCTATCATATAGTGCCTTTCACATCTATCTATCTATCTATCTATCTATCTATCTATCTATCTATCTATCTATCTATCTATCTATCTATCTATCTATCTATCATATAGTGCCTTTCATATCTATCTATCTATCTATCTATCTATCTATCTATCTATCTATCTATCTATCTATCTATCATATAGTGCCTTTCATATCTATCTATCTATCTATCTATCTATCTATCTATCTATCTATCTATCTATCTATCTATCTATCTATCTATCTATCTATCTATCTATCATATAGTGCCTTTCACATCTATCTATCTATCTATCTATCTATCTATCTATCTATCTATCTATCTATCTATCTATCTATCATATAGTGCCTTTCATATCTATCTATCTATCTATCTATCTATCTATCTATCTATCTATCTATCTATCATATAGTGCCTTTCACATCTATCTATCTATCTATCTATCTATCTATCTATCTATCTATCTATCTATCTATCTATCTATCTATCTATCTATCTATCTATCTATCTATCATATAGTGCCTTTCACATCTATCTATCTATCTATCTATCTATCTATCTATCTATCTATCTATCTATCTATCTATCTATCTATCATATAGTGCCTTTCACATCTATCTATCTATCTATCTATCTACTATCTATCTATCTATCTATCTATCATATAGTGCCTTTCACATCTATCTATCTATCTATCTATCTATCTATCTATCTATCTATCTATCTATCTATCTATCTATCTATCTATCATATAGTGCCTTTCACATCTATCTATCTATCTATCTATCTATCTATCTATCTATCTATCTATCTATCTATCTATCTATCTATCTATCTATCATATAGTGCCTTTCACATCTATCTATCTATCTATCTATCTATCTATCTATCTATCTATCTATCTATCTATCTATCTATCTATCTATCATATAGTGCCTTTCATATCTATCTATCTATCTATCTATCTATCTATCATATAGTGCCTTTCATATCTATCTATCTATCTATCTATCTATCTATCTATCTATCTATCTATCTATCTATCTATCTATCTATCTATCTATCTATCTATCATATAGTGCCTTTCACATCTATCTATCTATCTATCTATCTATCTATCTATCTATCTATCTATCTATCTATCTATCTATCTATCATATAGTGCCTTTCACATCTATCTATCTATCTATCTATCTATCTATCTATCTATCTATCTATCTATCTATCTATCTATCTATCTATCTATCATATAGTGCCTTTCACATCTATCTATCTATCTATCTATCTATCTATCTATCTATCTATCTATCTATCTATCTATCTATCTATCTATCTATCTATCTATCTATCTATCTATCATATAGTGCCTTTCACATCTATCTATCTATCTATCTATCTATCTATCTATCTATCTATCTATCTATCTATCTATCTATCTATCTATCTATCTATCTATCTATCTATCTATCTATCATATAGTGCCTTTCACATCTATCTATCTATCTATCTATCTATCTATCTATCTATCTATCTATCTATCTATCTATCTATCTATCTATCTATCATTTATTGCCTTTCACATTTATCTATCTATCTATCTATCTATCTATCTATCTATCTATCTATCTATCTATCTATCTATCTATCTATCTATCTATCTATCTATCATATAGTGCCTTTCACATCTATCTATCTATCTATCTATCTATCTATCTATCTATCTATCTATCTATCTATCTATCTATCTATCTATCTATCTATCTATCATATAGTGCCTTTCATATCTATCTATCTATCTATCTATCTATCTATCATATAGTGCCTTTCATATCTATCTATCTATCTATCTATCTATCTATCTATCTATCTATCTATCTATCTATCTATCTATCTATCTATCTATCTATCTATCTATCTATCTATCTATCTATCATATAGTGCCTTTCACATCTATCTATCTATCTATCTATCTATCTATCTATCTATCTATCTATCTATCTATCTATCTATCTATCTATCTATCTATCTATCTATCTATCTATCATATAGTGCCTTTCACATCTATCTATCTATCTATCTATCTATCTATCTATCTATCTATCTATCTATCTATCTATCTATCTATCTATCTATCTATCTATCTATCTATCTATCATATAGTGCCTTTCACATCTATCTATCTATCTATCTATCTATCTATCTATCTATCTATCTATCTATCTATCTATCTATCTATCTATCTATCTATCTATCTATCTATCATATAGTGCCTTTCACATCTATCTATCTATCTATCTATCTATCTATCTATCTATCTATCTATCTATCTATCTATCTATCTATCTATCTATCTATCTATCTATCTATCTATCTATCTAACTCAGGACAGTTAGGCCCATCAGCAGCCATCAATTCAGATTATTCCACATTTTCATGGACTCGTGGGACCCCCACTGGCCAAATGGGGGGGGGCTCTGGAAGACGGCCTGTTTGTCAATCCACCCTGAGGGCCGTGAAAGTTGAAGGCTGCCACCCCAAGTCGAAACAGAACTGGCTCATCACCATCTATAAATTCACATTTTCATGGACCCCCACTGGGGGCTCTGGATGACAGCCTGTGTGTGAATCCTTCCTGAAGGTAATGAAGGACAAAGGGTGCCACTCCAAGTCAAAACAAAACTGTCATGTCACCAACTATCAATTCACATTTTTATGGACTTTTGAGACCCCCACTAGCCAAATGGGGAGGGGGGGGGGCTCTAGAGGACAGCCTGTTTGTTAATCCACCCTGAGGGCAATGAAAATGAAGGCTGCCACCGCAAGTTGAAACAGAACTGCCCCATCACCAGATATCAATTCATATTTTTATGGCCTCATGGGACCCCCACTAGCCTATTTGGGGGACCCCTAGTGGACAGCCTGTTTGTTAATTCACTCTGAAGGCAATGAAGGACGAAGGCTGCCACCCTGAGTCAAAAGAGAACTGCCCCGTCACCAGCTATCAATTCATATTTTCATGGACTCGTGGGACCCCCCAATAGCCAAATGGGGGGGGGGCACTTTGGAAGACAGCCTGTTTGTCAATGAAGACCCAGCGAGCCACAACTCACTTTTCTTCCTCTTTGATTTCGCCTGCTTCCACTTTGCCATTTTCAGTGGCTTGAAATGTCTTCGTCCCCCTGAAAGACGCTCAGCATACAACGAACAGCTTGTGGGGGCTTTCATTTTTGTTTTTTTTTATTTCCCCTCAAATTAAGCCAAAGGGGGTTTCATGCTTATTTTTTTTTTTTCTCTGCCCTTTTCCGCAGATCACATTGAATTAAGTGGAATTAATGCTAAGAGGGCCAGAGATCAGAGCTTATCCTTACGAAAATACGGCTTATTCCAAAATGACAGCTTATGTGGGATACACTGGTGTTACAACAAGGGGAGTGGAGGGGGCTTCTCAGATCTGAAAAAGCGGGTCATGGAAAGTCTGTAACCAGAGCTGAAAAACTACTAGGGGGTCAATGTGTCCCTTTGATCTGTGAGCCCGGCTGCTTTTAATGTTCTCGTCCAGGAGTGGCAAAATCAGCACTGGGCTGGCACTGGCCAAGGGGCACCAAAACCCCTCCATGAGACACACAGTGCAGATGTATGGGGATCTCTCCCCCCAGCTTGTCTACGTCAAATGCGATTGGAGAATTCCAAGCTCCAAGAGACATAGCTGAGCATGGTGGGGGGGGGGGGCACAAATTTCCAAGCAACACCCGCCCCCTCCATCCCCACTTGTCCATTTCAAATAAAAATGTGAGGACTGTTCTCCACGGGGACCTTCGATTTCAGTTTACATCCACGAGGGTCAAATAATAATAATAATAATTATTTATTTATTTATTTATTTATTTATTATTATCCATTTATATAACACTTTTCCTGTGGTGGGCTGGCACCCTGCCCAGGGTTTGTTTCCTGCCTTGTGCCCTATGTTGGCTGGGATTGGCTCCAGCAGACCCCCGTGACCCTGTGCTAGGATGTAGCAGGCTGGATAATGGATGGATGGATGAAAAACACTTTTCTTAGTGAGCGAGGAGCCACTTCAGCCACCAGTAATGTGCAGCATCAAACTGGATGATGCGATGGCAGCCATTTTTGTGCCAGTACACTCACCACACATTAGGTGTTGAAGCAGTGAGAGAGAGAGAGAGAGAGAGAGAGATAGATAACCAATTAGAGACAAGGGGATGATTAGGGGGCCAGAATGACTAGGCTGTGGTGGGCAATTTAGCCCGGACATCAAAATACACCCTACTCTTTATGAGGGATCTTTAATGGCCACAGAGAGTCGGGACCTCAGTTTTACATCTCATCCAAAGCACAGTGTGTCCTCGTCACTGCACTGCGGCATTGAGATCCACATACAGACCACAGGGTAAGGACCCCCTACTGGCCTTACCAGCACCTCGTCCAACAGCAGCCCAAGCTTTTCCTAGATGGTCTCCCATCCAAGAACTGGCTGGGCTCCCAACATGCTTAGCTGCAGGTGGATGACCTCTGAAGTGCAAACAGTGACACTCTTTTTGATGTCTCTTTTTGGCCGCTGCCAAGGCGTGCAATGAACCTTTGAGCCAGCCCTAGTAACTGCAGACTGTGGTGTGAAGGGCTCCCAGGCAGACTGGTGACAGATGGAATGTAATATCAGTAAATGTAAAGAATTGCATGCAGGAATTAAACTTTGAATACACAAGGGGAGCTCTGAAACGTGAAAGTACCCCTTTATGAGAAGGTCCTGGGACTCATAATGGACCAATCACTGCCTAAAGCCAGACAGTGGAGAGAAGTGTCAAGAAGGCTAACAGAATGTCATGTTATATAGCGCCTTGATGTGTGGAGTACAAGTCACAGGAGGTTCTGGTCAGTCTTTATAACACACTGGTGAGGCCTCATCTGGAGTACTGGGTGCAGTTTATGGTGCAGTTTACTGGGTGCAATTATGGAATCCCCTTCAAGTTACCACAATTATGGAATTTCCTTCCATGAGAGGTGCAGAAGTTAGCACAATTATGGAATTCCCTTCAAGTTACCACGATTATGGAATTCCCTTCCATGAGAAGTGCAGAAGTTACCACAATTATGGAATCCCCTTCAAGTTACCACAATTATGGAATTTCCTTCCATGAGAGGTGCAGAAGTTGGCACAATTATGGAATTCCCTTCAAGTTACCACAATTGTGGAATTCCCTTCCATGAGAAGTGCAGAAGTTAGCACAATTATGGAATCCCCTTCAAGTTACCACAATTATGGAATTCCCTTCAAGTTACCACGATTATGGAATTCCCTTCCATGAGAAGTGCAAAAGTTAGCACAATTATGGAATCCCCTTCAAGTTACCACAATTATGGATTCCCCTTCAAGTTACCACGATTATGGAATTCCCTTCCATGAGAAGTGCAGAAGTTAGCACAATTATGGAATCCCCTTCAAGTTACCACGATTATGGAATTCCCTTCCATGAGAAGTGCAAAAGTTAGTACAATTATGGAATTCCCTTCAAGTTACCACGATTATGGAATTCCCTTCCATGTGAAGTGCAAAAGTTAGCACAATTATGGAATTCCCTTCAAGTTACCACAATTATGGAATTCCCTTCAAGTTACCACGATTATAGAATTCCCTTCCATGAGAAGTGCAGAAGTTAGCACAATTATGGAATCCCCTTCAAGTTACCACAATTATGGATTCCCCTTCAAGTTACCACGATTATGGAATTCCCTTCCATGAGAAGTGCAGAAGTTAGCACAATTATGGAATTCCCTTCAAGTTACCACAATTATGGAATTCCCTTCCATGTGAAGTGCAAAAGTTAGCACAATTATGGAATTCCCTTCAAGTTACCACAATTATGGATTCCCCTTCAAGTTACCACGATTATAGAATTCCCTTCCATGAGAAGTACAGAAGTTAGCACAATTATGTATTCCCCTTCAAGTTACCACAATTATGGATTCCCCTTCAAGTTACCACGATTATGGAATTCCCTTCCATGAGAAGTGCAGAAGTTAGCACAATTATGAAATTCCCTTCAAGTTACCACAATTATGGAATTCCCTTCCATGTGAAATGCAAAAGTTAGCATAATTATGGAATTCCCTTCAAGTTACCACGATTATGGAATTCCCTTCAAGTTACCACGATTATAGAATTCCCTTCCATGAGAAGTGCAGAAGTTACCACAATTATGGAATTCCCTTCCATGTGAAGTGCAAAAGTTAGCACAATTATGGAATTCCCTTCAAGTTACCACAATTATGGATTCCCCTTCAAGTTACCACGATTATAGAATTCCCTTCCATGAGAAGTACAGAAGTTAGCACAATTATGGATTCCCCTTCAAGTTACCACGATTATGGAATTCCCTTCCATGAGAAGTGCAGAAGTTAGCACAATTATGGAATTCCCTTCAAGTTACCACAATTATGGAATTCCCTTCCATGTGAAGTGCAAAAGTTAGCACAATTATGGAATTCCCTTCAAGTTACCACAATTATGGATTCCCCTTCAAGTTACCATGATTATAGAATTCCCTTCCATGAGAAGTACAGAAGTTAGCACAATTATGGATTCCCCTTCAAGTTACCACAATTATGGATTCCCCTTCAAGTTACCACGATTATAGAATTCCCTTCCATGAGAAGTACAGAAGTTAGCACAATTATGGATTCCCCTTCAAGTTACCACGATTATGGAATTCCCTTCCATGAGAAGTACAGAAGTTAGCACAATTATGGATTCCCCTTCAAGTTACCACGATTATGGAATTCCCTTCCATGAGAAGTGCAGAAGTTAGCACAATTATGGAATTCCCTTCAAGTTACCACAATTATGGAATTCCCTTCCATGTGAAGTGCAAAAGTTAGCACAATTATGGAATTCCCTTCAAGTTACCACGATTATGGAATTCCCTTCAAGTTACCACGATTATAGAATTCCCTTCCATGAGAAGTGCAGAAGTTAGCACAATTATGGAATCCCCTTCAAGTTACCACAATTATGGATTCCCCTTCAAGTTACCACGATTATAGAATTCCCTTCCATGAGAAGTGCAGAAGTTAGCACAATTATGGAATTCCCTTCAAGTTACCACAATTATGGAATTTCCTTCCATGAGAAGTGCAGAAGATAGCACAATTATGGAATTCCCTTCAAGTTACCATGATTATGGAATTCCCTTCCATGTGAAGTGCAAAAGTTACCACATTTATGGATTCCCCTTTTAAGTTACCAAGATTATGGGATTCTCTTACATGAGAAGTGCAGAAGTTGCCACAATTATGGAATTCCCTTCAACTTACCATGATTATGGAATTCCCTTCCATGAGACGTGCAGAAGTTACGATAATTATGGAATCCCCTTCAAGTTACCACATTTATGGACTCCCATCAGACATAATTTATTCAACCATCTATTTTCTGCTGCTTACCCAGTCCACATTGTGGGGGCATCACTTAGAGCAAAGATGCCCAGAAGTCCCTCTTTTCCCAACCACCTCCTCCCTCTCTACTCCTGAATACCAAAGTGTTCCTAGGCCAGCCGAGAGATCTAATCTCTCCAGTATGTCCTGGGTCTGCCTTGTGGTCCCCTCTTGGTTAGAAATGTCCAAAACACCTCACCAGGGGGGTATCCTAATCAGATACCTGAACCACCTCAACTGACTCCTTTCGATGTGGAGGAGCAGTGGCTCGACGTTCAGCTCCTCCCAAATGTCGGTGCTCCTCACCATATCTCTTAAGGCTGAGCCCAGACACTCTGTGAAGGAACCTCATTTCTGCTGCTTGTATCCATGATCTTGTTCTTTTGGTCACTCCTCAAAGCTCGCGAACATACAAGTGATGGACCTGTAAATCAACACCTTCGCTTGTCAGCTCAGCTCCCTCTTCACCATGACTGACAAGCAACAGATGGCCCGATACCCCATATTCCTGAAGCACCTCCCACGGGAATGCTGTTATATGGTTTTATCAGTTAGACAGTAATTCACAGAACAAGAGGGTCTTCACACACATCTTAAACACAGTCTCAGGGCCAGACATTCAAATGAAGGTGGGCATCCTGTTCCATCAGCTCAGAACTACACATGCAAAGGAGTCTGAACTGAGATCTGATGCCATCACTCGACCCCTCTAGACAACGGTAGAAGCGAGAGGTTGAAAAGGGAGCCAATGTGGTGATCTGAAGCGAGGAGTGACATGTGCCTGCCTTGGATGGTTCTACACCAGACACGTCACTGCATCTTGAACTATCTCCAGCACCTTGGTGACAGAGAGTTGCAATGGTCCAAGCACTGGACTGGGACTTGTGCTGCATTCTCTGCCAGGTAAGGTCTGATCTCCTGAATATTTCATAGAGTGAAGGAGAGATCATAGCAACATGGTCCTTCAAAGGTAGCTGGTCACTGGCTATTCCCCGACTTGGTGGGTGTTAGTGATAATGAGCTGAGCAGAACAGAAGATGGTACAGGATGGTGAATTGAATGGTAAGCTGAGATAACAACTGTCTTTACCTCTTTGAACTGGAAGCAGAGTCCCTTCAGAATGCAATATCAGTGAGACAAGCAGAGATTCGTGTGGTCCTGTGGAGGGAACCCTGGGTACAGTAGAACAATCGAGACAGACGAGAACGGGCCATTCAACCCCACAAAGCTCACCAGTCCAGTCCACTTAATTCTTCTAAAAGATCATCGAGTTTTGAAAGTCCCTAAAGTCCTACTGTCCACCACACTACTTGATCACTTATTCCAAGTGTCTCTAAGTGAAGAAAAACTTCCTAACGTTTGTGTAAAATTTCCCCTTAACAAGTTTCCAGGATTGTCCCTGTGTCCTTGATGAGTTCATTTTAAAGTCACCATCTTGATCCACTGCACTAAGTCCCACCATCATTTTAAACACTTCAGTCAGGTCTCCTCTTCATCTTCTTTTGCTTAAACTGTAAAGGTTCAGTTCTTTTAATCTTTCCTCATAACTCATCCCCTGTAGTCCTCTAATCAGACCATTCGCTCTTCTCTGGACCTTTTCTAGTGCTGTTATGTCCTTTTTGTAGCCTGGAGACCAAAACTGCACCCAGTACTCCAGATGAGGCCTCACCAGTGTGTTATAAAGACTGAGCAGAACCTCCTGTGACTTGTACTGCACAAATAAAGGCGCTATATAACCTGACATGCTGTTAGCCTTCAGAATGGATTCTCAACACTGTCTGGCGGTTGGTCATGTTGAATCCACTATGACTCCTAAATCCTTCTCATTAGGTGGATTCAGACCTAACAAGACCTAAACTTAATGCAAGCGTTAGGCTCAGCTCTTTTAATCTTTCCTCATAACTCATCCCCTGAAGTCCTCTAATCAGCCTAGTCGCTCTTGTCTGGACCTTTTCTAGTGCTGTTATGTCCTTTTTGTAGTCTGGAGACCAAACCTGCACCCAGTACTCCAGATTAGGCCTCACCAGTGAGTTATAAAGACTAAGCAGAACCTCCTGTGACTTGTACTGCACACATCAAGGCGCTATATAACCTGAAATTCTGTTAGCCTTCTTAATGGCTTCTGAACACTGTCTGGCAGTTAATCGTGTTGAGTCTACTATGACTCCTAGATCCTTCTCATAACGTGGACTCTCGATTTTCAGATCTCCCATTATGTATTTGGGCAGCACGGTGGCACAGTGGGTATCACTGCTGCCTCGCAGTTAGGAAACCCGGGTTCGCTTCCCGGGTCCCCCCTGCGTGGAGTTTGCATGTTCTCCCCGTGTCTGCATGGGTTTTCTCCAGGTACTCTGGTTTCCTCCCACAGTCCAAAGACATGCAGGTTAGGTGCATTGGCGATTCTAAATTGTCCCTAGTGTGGGTGTGTGTATGCCCTACGGTGGGCTGTCGCCCTGCCTGGGGTTTGTTTCCTGCCTTGCGCTCTGTGTTGGCTGAGATTGGCTCCAGCAGACCCTCGTGACCCTGTAGTTAGGATATAGCGGGTTGGATAATGGATGGATGGATGGCATTGTGTATTCAAACCTCACATTTTTACTTCTTACAATTTACTGACATTGAACTCCATCTTCCACAAATCTGCTCAAGCCTGTCTGCTGTCCAAGTCCCTCTGTGATGATTCAATGTATTCAAGATTATGTGCCAATTCAATGATCTTGCAATCCCCTGTAGCCTTGCAATCAGCCTAGTCGCTCTCCTCTGGACCTTTTTCTAGTGCTACTAGTGCATGCTTCCCAATCTGATCTGACCAGACATGTAGATAATAATTCAGTTTTAACGCACGTAAAAGAAATGAAAGGACAAGGTTAGAGGTTTGGGACACCTTGCAACCAATCCAGTGTAATTCTAAGATGAAAATATAAAGAAAATGCGTGACATAATGCAAAAAAAGCGAGTCGTCACAACCACTATCTGAGGTTCACTGACTAGGGTGACAGCTCTTCTGCATTTAGGGCATTCTGGGAGGAAGAGGCGGGTCCACACAGGTGAGGTCAGATGGAGAGGTGTCAATCATCCTTTCAGAAGAAGAGGAAGAAGAAAGGTTGTTAGTGCGTAGTGCCACCCCCCTGTCTCGGCGGCATATTACCGTCACCCACTTTTGGGGGGGGGGGGTTATTGTTTCTTTAAGAAGGAGTAATGGGTTGCAGGGGTTAACGAGAACTTGGAAGTATAGAAAGTGTGTGCGTGGATTGGTAAAGCGGTGGATACACACACACAACGTGTCATCTTTAAGTTTCATGTTATAACTGTGGAAATAAAGTATATCATTTGGGTAATAAGCGTTGCTTAATTTACAGAGACTGGACACGGGTAAGTCAGTGCCACACCTACACCACCTGAGGGCAGTCCCAGTGATGCCAAAGTCTGACAGGTGGCAATGAAGATTTGGTGGTTGACCAGGTTGAAATGCTGGGTGGCTCAGGCTGGCCAATGGTGAGCAAACCTGCCCAGGTGGAATACCCCCCGAATTTATAATGCAGCAGTCTGTTCTAACCATTGCTAGTATTAAATAAATAAATACAAACTCCTATCTCTTTAATTTTTCTTTACAGCCCCAAATTATGTTTGCTTTCAAGGCATCGGTAATACATTTATGAAGATCTGAGGAAACCCAAATAGACATCGATATATTGAGGGACAGACAGAAGCGAGTAGGTCGTATGGATTTATATTTTTATTGCTTTGACATTTATTGCGATTTATTCTTTTTCTCATTGCATCAGTTTCTGACATGTCAACTTTTCTGGGGGATGTTTTGTGCTTTTAGATCACAGAGCAATGACACATTAATTCATTTTAGGAAGGAAAAAAAAAGTCACAAAGCCAGCCATTTTTCATATTAAGCCTTTGGCAAGCAGCATTCAATTGGAGTTTAAAAACATAATCCAATTCGCACAGCGAGTCTGTGAATTAAATCTTTTGCTGTTGCTGCATCACAAGGAAAAAAAAAAAGGACGCCGAAGGGCTCTGGCCTATTAGTTAAAAACGAGAGGCTCTAAAAGCAACTGCCATCGGGATGAGCGGGTAGCCCACTGCATACCCCCAATCTTTGGCCTCAGTTCTTAAGTGGCATCCCATGGGAGTTAGCGGTGACTCTTTGGAGTGTAAATGTACATGGGCTGACATTCCTCTTGGGGGTTTCTTCCTGCCTTACACACAGTGGACTTTTGAGAGGGGGCGGGGGGTCCTTACCCATTTTTTAGACCTTCAGATTCCCAGCCTCAGATCCACCACTCCACCCTAGGTGAATGCCTAATTGGCCTTAATGGTGGCTCCGGCCCAGGCAGTCTGTCATGGAACAACCCCATTGAAGAAGGCAGCAGCAGATTACCCCGACCTCATCGCTGGTTGTGAAGGGGGACCCCATAACAGTTCAAGCTATGGGGACCCCATAAATTTCAAGCTGTGGTGCCCCCATAACAGTTCAAGCTACGAGACCCCAGCTAACTATATACCGAGGGCATCTCAGAAGACAGATAGATAGATAGATAGATAGATAGATAGATAGATAGATAGATAGATAGATAGATAGATAGATAGATAGATAGATAGATAGATAGATAGATAGATAGATAGATAGATAGATAGATAGATAGATAGATAGATAGATAGATAGATAGATAGATAGATACTTTATTAATCCCAAGGGGAAATTCACAAGAGCTGCTGAAAAGGCTGCCACTCTCGGCAGCGCCTGTTTTAGTGAAGATAGATAGATAGATAGATAGATAGATAGATAGATAGATAGATAGATAGATAGATAGATAGATAGATAGATAGATAGATAGATAGATAGATAGATAGATAGATAGACAAGCAGGTAGAGAGAGGATTTCACCCCAGAATGTGGGTCTTGGCAGGCAGGTGTGGTGGCCCCCGTGCCACCCTTATTCAACTTGGATGTCGGGTACTTTGCAAAAGAATGTCATCTACAATACGGACATATTACAAAACCATAACCTGCGAACACCACTTGTCCAAGGCTGTAGTTTTCCAGCAGGTGTGGGAATCGCTTCTTTTTTTCCTCTCTGTATTTTTGTGAATTGGGACTTTCTGTTAGCACTCTCATTTATTGTCCAGAGTACTTTATGTTTTAAGTCACCTGTAGTGGTAAGCTGACATCATCCAAATGGCCCTCTTCTGTTCTTTGTTTTGCACCTTAAAGAGATGACAGTGCCACAAGGGCACCTGAAGGAGGCACGGACTGCCTGCACATTTTGCTTCATTCATTTCCTAATGGTGGAATGTTTCATTCAGATTTCTGGCCAGCTTGTGGGCACTACAAGACCCTCATGAGGCTTAATGATGACGACGCACTGTTAGATGTCTTTGGGTCATCCTGGTGCCTCTGCTGCCAAGTCTCCTTAGGATTGTTCTGATTTATTCAATGTGGCTGTGTCGCATGTACTCGGAGAGACATTCAGGCTATGGCCTTACCAGAGCTGGCATTATTCAGATGCCAGGGGGTATATTCCCAGCAGCCAGCTTTATAAACAGAGCATTTATTGGCCTTGAGTGGTTGTTAGGCATTTTATGGTTTATGTCAGGGGTTGAGGGGGTCAATCCGTTAGAATAAACAGCTAAAAGGGATGATCTGTCCAGGGCTGGATGTGAAACAAACACCATCTGCCATCTTTGTGTCACTTGTCACTTTCACTCCCCTCCCCCATAATGATTGGCAGCAGTAGCCATGACATGTGTAGCTTACTGTAGCGGGCAGTGTGGCACAGCAGGCGAGGCTAAGGCAGGAGGTTGGGGGTTCATGTCCAATGTCGGACTCACCTGCCCGAACACCAACTGTGAGAAAAACAGAAATGGAAAAAGTCCTACTGGGGATCTGCACTGGGAGTGGCGTTTGCCATAGAGAGGGGCTTTCAAAAATACAAGATTTCTTTATATTACTTTATTAATTGTGAATTTCCCATTGGGATTAATAAAGTATCTATCTATCTATCTATCTATCTATCTATCTATCTATCTATCTATCTATCTATCTATCTATCTATCTATCTATCTATCTATCTATCTATCTATCTATCTATCTATCTATCTATCTATCTATCTATCTATCTATCTATCTATCATATCAGATTATAGTGAGTATCAAGCACCAATTCAGTACATCATCACTTAGATTTATGTGTCATGTTTGAAAATCCGTCACAGGGAGCTACAGGGTCTTCAGAAAGCCCTCAGACCCCTTCAGTTTTATACATTTTGTTATGTCGCAGCCTGGCGCTAACATCATTTCAATTAATTTCCTTCATCAACCAACAATCAATACTCCAGAATGACAAAGTGAAAGGAAGAGTTTACACATGATGACATATGTACTACAAATCAACAAAAAAATGAAATCTTACATTGAAACAACTATTCAGACCCTATGCTTTGGCTCAGGAGCATCCCGTTGTATTGACCATCAATAAGACATTTAGAGGGTCAGATCAACTGATCAGACCTGACTGGGCACACGCCTGTCTGCAGAGGGGTCAACAGTGGAGCAAAAACCAAGCAGAATGTAGAGAGCAGAGAGACAGACACAACAAACATGTCTGCAGCCTTGAAGGATCCCAAGAGCACAACGGCCTCCAACACGCCATAATGGAAGAAGTTTGGAACAAAAACACAACACTGTCCAGAGCTGCCCATCTGGCCAAAGTGAGCAACCAGGGGAGAAGAACCTTGGCAAGAGAGGTGACCAAGAACACCGTGGTGACTCTGTCTGAGCTCCAGAGAAGCTGTGTGGGGACAGCAGAAACTTCCTTAAGGACCACCATGACTGCAACTCTCTAGTATTCTGGGCTTTAGGATGGAGTGGCCAAACGACTCATGAAAGACCACCGGAAGTTTGTAAAGAGGCACCAAAAGAACACCCAGACTATCGGAAACAAAGTACTTTGGTCTGATTATGAAAAATTCAACTGTTTGGACTCAATTGTAAGAGCCACATCTGTGGGAAACCAGGCTGTGTCCAGCAGGGGGTGCATGATACTGGGGGATATGCTCATTAGAGACGACGGCTTTACTAAAGCAAAAATCAACCTGTCTATCTACAGTATATAAAAGATATAAAAGATAGGAAAGGCACTATATAATAGATGGGTATGCAAGGCACTAACGTGTAGCATCTATCTATCTATCTATCTATCTATCTATCTATCTATCTATCTATCTATCTATCTATCTATCTATCTATCTATCTATCTATCATATAGCACCTTTCATATCTATCTATCTATCTATCTATCTATCTATCTATCTATCTATCTATCTATCTATCTATCTATCTATCTATCTATCTATCTATCTATCTATCTATCTATCTATCATATAGTGTCTTTCATATCTATCTATCTATCTATCTATCTATCTATCTATCTATCTATCTATCTATCTATCTATCTATCTATCTATCTATCTATCTATCGATCGATCGATCGATAGATAGATAGATAGATAGATAGATAGATAGATAGATAGATGTGAAAGACGCTATATAAAAGACTGACACATGTAGATATGAAAGGCACCATATCATACCGTAGATATACACCCAGACAGTTTCATGTTTTTGATATGTTTCCTGATATTACTTGTAGTGGTTGTGATTTGCTCCATTTCTCACTGTCTCCAAACCGTAATTTTTTTTATTTTATTTGGGAACGCCAGGAACGTACTCAGCCTTGACACGACTCACACACTCACAAACAGAGACATGAAAAGCAGCAAATTAATTGACAATAAAAAACATATTAAACAAATAAAGAGGGCAGATAAAATCAACAAACATGTACACACATTTCCACCCAGTTACCCCATTGGTGATTATTACAGAACAAAACCTGATGAAACATTAAGGATCTGACGGTTAACAATAAACTCTCACAATTGAGTCCCCAGACATTCCCGTTCCACAGAGGTGATGAATGTGAAGTGAAGAGTTTCCTGTGTGTTATCAAAGTTTTGTCCTACTGTGTTCCAGTTTATAGGTGATGAACTGTGGAGATCTGAAATCCCACAAACAAGCAGGGACAGGAGAAGCACATAAATCCAATGGGTGACTTGGAATTGGGTGGTGGGCTGCAGCGTGCAAACACCAAAGCTAGGTGACTGACCTTTCTGCCGGCTGAGTACTACTGGGGCTGCTGGGATTTGTAGTTCATCTAACCTTTCTGCCGGCTGAGTACTACTGGGGCTGCTGGGATTTGTAGTTCATTTGAGAAGCGCTGCTTCAGATTGATACTTTTTCTTATTAAGGTGCCATGAGGCTGATTTAAACCATGTAGCCAAGGCGTTTCTAGTGTTACTAATGGCTGCCACTGCTTGAGATGACCGTGGTATAATTTTTTATTCACATAGGAGTGCAAAGCCCCATTTGCAGCAGCCGTTCCTTCAGTGTCCTAATGGTCAACTCCCTTAGCTTAATCTTAAATTGTCAGTCAGTCATTTTCTAACTCGCTTAGTCCTGAACAGGGTCACGGGGTCTGTGATGGTGTGGGTCCTGCTCCCTGGTTCCTGGAGCCTCTTGAACTCAACACCGTCTTTAATGTAATCAGATGAGCTGTGCAAGGAGGACAAATCACACCTGAAGCAAGGAGATGGTGTAAAAGTGTCCTGTGCTTTTATTATAAACAAAGTCAAAACAGTGTCCAAATAAATAGTGCAGTGCTCAAAGTTAAATAAATAGTCCCTTAAAATGAGGTGATAACATTGGAGGTTAAAAACCAAAATAAATAAATTCTTTAAAACAACATCATGGCACGTTTCCCCAAGAGTGACCCGGCTTGTAGGATCCTCATTGTTGGGGACCCAAGTGGCTGGACCAGGTCAAGGGGATGCCCATGTAACACCTGGCATGCGGCAGATACTGTAGAGGGTCATTGGATGGATTGGACTGCGTGTCTGCCTGGGGGATCCTGAGTTGTTTCGTCGTGTGGTGGGTGCACCAACGGGTTCTACCAGCGCATGCTCCCCAACTTGACTTTAACACGAGGTTACAATACTGGCTGGAAGCTGTCCTTTATAAAAACCCGGTGCCTTCTCCTTTTAACTGGCAGCTCCCCTGCTTCTCCCATACAGGCCTTGCAACAGGGGAGTCGCCTTATCCGCAGGTGCAGCTGACTCTCCTACTGGTCTACTCGCTACATACAGCTCATCCCTCCGAACCAAAACTCAGGTCCCCAGCAACCAGGGCACTCACACTGGGGCTCTCCATCCCAAGCCTCCTCAACTCCCGCTGCCTTCTCGGCCTTAGGTGGTGAGCCGTCCTTACTCCTGGTCACTCCATCTCCTTAGAACCGCTCAGCTGGAGCGACTGCTTCCTACTGCCCCCCACCGAGTGTCGGCCAAACACTCCTTTCTGGGGCTCTCCTCACAGCTGCCTGCCTTCTATCCAGTGAGCCTGCTTATCGCTACCGACTTCTACGGGTTCCTGCCTTTATTTTTCTCTTTTCTTCATTTCTCCCTCTGCTCTCGAGCTTCTCCTTTTTATAATGGGGATGTGGCACAGGTGAGCAGTTGTTCAAAGCTGATCCTCCGGCTGGGACGTTGGATATCTCTGAGTCCGCGGTCCTTGAGGCTGATCCTCCCATTAGCTGTGAACCACCCAATGTCACAGACTGCACTGGTGGTGAACCAGCTGAGGGGAGGAAAGGCTGCAGGGATCTGTGATCTCTGGGGTGAACTTCTCCAGGCTGGTGGTAAGGCTGTCCTCCTGGCATTGCAAGCAATCTTTGCTTCAATTTGGGAGACGGGTATCAACCCAACTGACTGGAAAACGGGACTTGTCATCCCTATCTGGAAAGGGAAGGGTGATCACCTGGATTAGGGCAACTACAGGGGGGTAACACTGCTCTCAGTGCCGGGTAAGGTCCTTGCTAGGGTTGTCCTCAATAGGATCTGTGATCACTTGCTCACCTGCCAGCAACCAGAACAGTCTGGTTTTACGCCTACGAAGTCTATCATCGACCACATCCTGGCACTGAGGGTTCTCGTGGAGCGCAAACGCGAGTATTGGTAGAGTTTCTCTGCAGCCTTTGTCGATTTTGGCAAAGCGTTCGACTCATTTGATCGAGCTGCCCTGTGGGACATCCTGGGGGTTCGCGGGATCCCCTCAAGGTTGCTGGATATCATGGCCGGCCTGTACACTGGTACTGTGAGTGCTGTGCAGAGTGGAAGCAGGACCTCTGTGTTTTTCCCAGTTGATTCTGGGGTCCGTCAGCGGTGTGTTCTGCTCCTACTCTGGTCGATGCTCGTGTGGACTGGGTGTTGGACGAGGTCATGGGGTCCAGCGGCTGTGGGGCATCTGTTAGTGAGGAATGGTTCACGGATCTTGACTTTGCTGACGATGCTGTGATCTTCGTGTAGTCAATGGAGACTCTGATCAGGGCACTCGAGAGAGGGGTCTGAGTGTCTGAGCTTGTGAGGGTCCTGATAACAAACAAGATCCAGGCCTTTAATGACCTCTTGGGCACGGCCATCAGCAGTGTGTCTGTCTGTAGAGAGAGTGTCGACCTCATCGAGAGGTTTACTTACCTCTGCAGTGACATTCATGTCTCCGGTGACTCTTCCTATGAAGTCAGTAGACGGATTGGGAGAGCATGGGGGTCATGAGGTCACTGGAAAGGGGTGTGTGGCGCTCCTGATATCTCAGCAAAAGGACGAAGTTCCAAGTCTTTAGAGTCCTGGTGCTTCCTGTCTTGCTGTACGGTTGTGAGACATGGACGCTAACCAGTGACCTGAGATGAAGACTGACAAATCCTTGGGTAACGCTGGTTTGACTTTGTGTTGCTCATGGAGTCCTGAATGAGGCACATGACTTGCATTGTGAAGAAGCATCAGTTACGACACTATGGCCATGTGGCACGTTTCCCCGAGGGTGATCCAGCTCATAAGATCCTCTTTGTTGGGATCCGAGTGGCTGGACCAGCCAAAGGGGTCACCCACGTAACCCTTGGCTGCGGCAGATAGAGGGTCATTTCCGGAGGGTGGGACTGGACCGTTTGTCTGCCCTGTTGCCAATGGGGATCCCGATTTGTTTCATCGTGTGGTGGGTGAGGCAATGCGCTGTACCAGTGCAGGCTCCCCAACTTGACTTGACTTGACATGGAACAGATGTGGCGATTAGCAGCTCCTGGCATCAATTACGGACAACGGCAATCCCATATCTGTGCACTTCAGTGTGGAAACACCCAGATCTGACTGGAAAACGGGACTTGTCATCCCTATGTGGAAAGGGAAGGGTGGATTGCAGCAACTACAGGGGGTAACACTGTTCTCGGTGCCGGGTAAGGTCCTTGCTTGGGTCGTCCTCAATATGGATCCGTGATCACTTGTTCACCTATCAACGACCAGAACAGTCTGGTTTTACACCTAAGAAGTCTACCATCGACCACATCCTGGCACTGAGGGTTCTCATTGAGCACTAAAGCGAGTATCGGCAGAATTTCTTTGCAGCCTTTGTCGATTTTGGCAAAGCGTTCGACTCAGTTGATCGAGCTGCCCTGTGGGACATCCTGAGGGTTCGCGGGATCCCCTCGAGGTTGGTGGATATCATGTCTGGCCTGTACACTGGTACTGTGAGTGTTGTGCAGAGTGAGGCAGGACCTCCGTGTTTCTCCCAGTTGATTCTGGGGTCCATCAGTGGTGTGTTCTACTCCTACTCTGGTCAATGCTTGTACGGACTGGGTGTTGGACAAGGTCGTGGGGTCCAGCAGCTGTGGGGCATCTGTTGGTGAGGAATGGTTCACGGATCTTGACTTTGCTGACGAGTGCTGTGATCTTCGTGTAGTCAATGGAGACCTCTGATCAGGGCACTCGAGAGAGGGGTCTGAGTGTCTGAGCTTGTGAGGGTCCTGATAACAAACAAGATCCCAGGCCTTTAATGACCTCTTGGGCACGGCCATCAGCAGTGTGTCTGTCTGTAGAGAGAGTGTCGACCTCATCGTGAGGTTTTACTTACCTCGACAGTGACATTCATGACTCCGGTGACTCTTCCTATGAAGTCAGTAGACAGATTGGGAGAGCATGGGGGTCATGAGGTCACTGGAAAGGGGTGTGTGGCGCTCCTGATATCTCAGCAAAAGGACGAAGTTCCAAGTCTTTAGAGTCCTGGTGCTTCCTATTTTGCTATATGGTTGTGAGTCATGGACGCTATCCAGTGACCTGAGACAAAGACTGGACTCCTTCAGTGTCTCTCTGGAAAATTCCTGGGTACCACTGGCTTTACTTTGTGTTGCTCATGGAGTCCTGAATGAGGCACATGACTTGCATTGTGAAGAAGCATCAGTTACGACACTATGGCCATGTGGCACGTTTCCCTGAGGGTGATCCAGCTCATAAGATCCTCTTTGTTGGGGACCCGAGTGGATGGACCAGCCCAAGGGGTCGCCCACTTAACACTTGGCTGCGGCAGATAGAGGGTCATTTCCGGAGGGTGGGACTGGACCGTTTGTCTGCCCTGTTGCCAACGGGGATCCCGAATTGTTTCATCGTGTGGTAGGTGAGGCAATGCGCTGTACCAGTGCAGGCTCCCCAACTTGACTTGACTTGACATGAAACAGATGTGGCGATTAGCAGGTCCTGGCATCAATTACGGATATCTGTGCACTTCAGTGTGGAAACACCCAAATCTGCATCGCGCCCAGGAACCGCTCCAGCCACACTACCGCACCCCCCTCCTTTGGTGGCAATTATTTATTTAAAAACTGGCCCTCCGTTTAGACCCGCACACCTGCTATATTACGGGGTCTGCTTGAGCCTATCCCAGGCAGCATATGGCAAAAGGCAGGAACAAACCCTGCCAGTCCATCACAGGGTGAACACACACAGAGAGACACACCACAGCCAATCTCCCCAACCTGCACATCTTAGGACCATGGGAGGACTCCAGAGCACCAGGAGGAAAGCCACACAGACACGGGGAGAACATGCAAACTCAACGCAGGGAGGACCCGAGACCTGAACCCTGGTCTCCCTTATTGCCAGGCAGCAGCACTACCACTGAGCCCCTATGCCACTCTTTATCCTAATTAGTCCCTGTTTAAAACACTAACTGGTTATTAGAGAAACCTCTGTAATTGCATTAAGCACTTTTGAGACCTGTTACCCTGTTCACTGGGGTTGTGAGGTCCTGACATTCCAGTTTCTGGGCTCAAAAGTGACCAAAATGAATCAACTTCTCAAGGAACACATCCGTCTGTTGTTTACGGGATTTATTTGTGATGGATTGGTAAGAAACTGAAGACGTTTCACAAAGATGTCCATTACTTTCTTGAGACAAATAGGGATTGGCCGAGATGGAGGAGAAGGACAATCAGAGGGTGTAACGTGAGAAAGAAATTCCCCACAGGCCCTCAGTTGGCTTCTTTTTTAGACACACGCCAAACGCCAGCAATCACCTGTAAGAAGGGAAACGACAACCCAGAGATGCTGACCACAATACACTCTCCCGGTTGCCTTTCGTCCAAGTGTCTGTGTTTCTTTTGTCCATTTTAGTCTTTCAGATTTGGTTGAATTGTCTCTGAAACGCTGATTCTTTGTTCAGAACCCCGGAGTCGTCTTTTCTCTGTGTGCAGACCACACTGGCACTTGTTGTGTATTTAAGGAAGCAGCCAACTGAGAACCTGTAAGGCATTTAAATGTAGGGGTGATGCCCCCTGTTCTGTTACAACTTTTTTTAAAACTGCTCATTGTATTAAGATTGGCGGCACGGTGGCGCAGTGGGTAGTGCTGCTGCCTCGCAAGTTAGGAGACCTGGGTTCGCTTCCCAGGTCCTCCCTGCGTGGAGTTTGCATGTTCTCCCCATGTCTCCAAGGTTTCCTCCGGGCGCTCCGGTTTCTTCCCACAGTCCAAAGACATGCAGGTTAGGTGGCTTGGCGATTCTAAATTGGACCTAGTGTGTGCTTGGGTGTGTGTTTGTGTGTGGGGTTGGCACGCTGTCCAGGACTGGGTTCCTGCATTGTGCCCTGTGTTGGCTGGGATTGGCTCAGCAGACCCCTGTGTTCGGATTCAGCGGGTTGGAAAGTGGATGGATGGATGTATTAAGATTTGCAGTTTGGCTCCATCTAGTGGGTACAGCTGGTATTTGCCCCCAACTTCCCTTGCTTCCTGTTATGTGAGGTAATCAGGAAGTTTATTTAAGAATCAGGAAGGCCGCTGTCATCTGTACTTATCTTCATGCTTGTGATAGTATCATCTGTATGTATTATTTTATTTTAATGACATCCTTCCTTTTATATTTATTTGCAAAATGGAAGTAACTCCTTTAGTATTTTATTATTAACTAGCCATCCCCTGCGGCTTTGCCCGTCTGTTAGTGAAACAGGACAGTTAGGAGGGTCCCTGCCCAGCTCTCTACTCCTGATGTCACGCATCCCTGTCCCCTCAGCCCGTAGCCTCTGTCTCGGATTAGCGCGAATATATCGCTCCTGCAAGAGAACTGTGATACATAGTGCAATGAGAGAAGTCGCAAAATCAACCGGAATGTTCAAACACATTCCAGAAAAAAAACGATCTAAATCCGTTAAGTAGTTCTCTCGTTTGCTAACTAAGCAGAGTTAAGGTTACGCCCCGAGGCAGACACGCAGGTGAGGAGGACCCCACAGCCTGAAGAGTCTCTCTCAAATTTGAGCTAATAAATCGGCACTGCAAGTGAACTGTGATACTTAGCGCAATGAGAGAAGTCGCAAAATAAACCGGAACAGTCAAGCAAATTATAGAAGAAAACCCGATCTAAGTCCGTTAAGTCATTTTCTCGTGAAAAGCGGACAGACAGACAGACAAATGGGTCTAAAAAACTATAAGAAATTTTGCGCTTGGACCATGAAATTTTTAAACAGTTTCTTAGCGAGTACCTATGGGCCAAAGGTAACCATCCATCCATCTTCTTCCGCTTATCCGAGGTCGGGTCGTGGGGGCAACAGCTTGAGCAGAGATGCCCAGACTTCCTTCTCTCCAGCCACTTCTTCTAGCTCTTCCGGGAGAATCCCAAGGCATTCCCAGGCCAGCCGGGAGACATAGTCCATCCAGTGTGTCCTGGGTCTTCCCCGGAGCCTCGCCCGGTTAGACGTGCCCGGAACACCTCACCAGGGAGGTTAACCAAAGGTAACCTACAGTCCAAATTTCAATTCCCAAGTCCTCATGGTCTGGGAGATTTCATGACGAGTGAGTCAGTGGTATTTGGCTTTTATTGTACATAGATAGATAGATAGATAGATAGATAGATAGATAGATAGATAGATAGATAGATAGATAGATAGATAGATAGATAGATAGATAGATAGATAGATAGATAGATAGATAGATAGATAGATAGATAGATAGATAGATAGATAGATAGATAGATAGATAGATATGTATATAATGGCACAGTAAGATACATTTGGAGGATATGTTTGTTGTCAGTTTAAAGCCACTGAGCATTTTGTATCTGTTGTCTCTGTTTTAGTTTCACCCTTTTAATTCTAATAAACCTGTGGATAAAGAAACAACCGTCTATAGAGAGAGAAAGGTGTTATGTGAAAAAGTTTGGGACCCCCTCTCAGCCTGCATAATAATTTCCTCTCCTTTCACCAATAAAGATAACAGTGGTCTGTCTTTCATTTCCTAGGAACATCTGAGTACTGCGGTGTTTTCCGAACAAAGATTTTTAGTGACACAGTATTTAGTTGTATGAAATTAAATGAAATGTGAAAAACTGGCTGTGCACAAATGTGGGTCCCCTTGTCATTGTGCTGATTTGAATGCCTGTCACTGCTCAATGCTGATTACTTACAACACCAAATTGGTTGATGAGCTCATTAAGCCTTGAACTTCATAGACAGGTGTGTCCATCATGAGATATAAAGGTATTTAAGGTGGTCAATTACAAGTTGGGCTTCCTCCCCTTTGACTCTCCTCTGAAGAGGGACAGCATGGGATCCTCAAAGCAACTCTCAAAAGATCTGAAAACAAAGATTGTTGAGTCTCCTGGTTTAGTGGAAGGCTACAAAAAGCCATCTCAGAGGTTTAAACTGTCAGTTTCAACTGTAAAGAATGGAATCAGGAAATGGAAGGCCACAGGCACAGTTGCTGTTAAACCCAGCAGGTCTGGCAGGCCAAGACAAATACAGGAGCGGCATATGAGCAGGTTTGTGAGAATGGTGACAGACAACACACAGATCACCTCCAAAGACCTGCAAGAACATCTTGCTGCAGATGGTGTATCTGTACATCGTTCTACAATTCAGCACAATTTGAACAAAGAACATCTGTATAGCAGGGTGATGAGAAAGAAGCCCTTTCTGCACTCACGCCACAAACAGAGTCGCTTGTTGTATGCCAATGCTCATTTAGACAAACCAGATTCATTTGGGAACAAAATGCTTTGGACTGATGAGACAAAAATGGAGTTATTTGGTCAGAACAAAAAGCTCTTTGCATGGCGGAAGAAGAACACTGCATTCCAAGACAAACACCTGCTACCTACTGTCAAATTTGGTGGAGGTCCCATCATGCTGTGGGGCTGTGTGGCTAGTTCAGGGACTGGAGCCCTTGTTAAAGTCGAGGGTCAGATGAATTCAACCCAATATCAACAAATTCTTCAGGATAATGTTCAAGCATCAGTCACAAAGTTGAAGTTACGCAGGGGTTGGATATTCCAACAACACAATGACCCAAAACACAGGTGGAAATCTACAAAGGCATTCATGCAGAGGGAGAAGTACAATGTTCTGGAATGGCCGTCACAGTCCCCTGACTTGAAGATCATCGAAAATCTATGGGATGATTTGAAGCAGGCTGTCCATCAAATTGAACTGAACTGGAGAGATTTTGTATGAAGAATGGTCAACAATACCTCCATCCAGAATCCAGACACTCATCAAAGGCTATAGGAGGACAGTGTCTAGAGGCTGTTAGATTTACAAAAGGAGGCTCAACTAAGTATTGATGTCATATCTCTGTTGGGTGCCCACATTTATGCACCTGTCTAATTTTGTTATAATGCATATTGCATATTTTCTTTTAATCCAATAAACGTAATTTCACTGCTGAAATACTACTGTCTCCATAAGGCATGTCAGATATTAAAAGGAAGTTGCTAGTTTGAAAGCTCAGCCAATGAGAAACAAAAATCCACAGAATTAAGGGGGGTTCCCAAACTTTTCCATATGACTGTATGAAAGTACTTGGTCTGTGTGGAAGGCAGGACACTACAACCCAGCCCCCCCCCACCCCCCCACCCCCCTTCTTGCCCCTCCATGGCACGGATCCGTAACAAGTCCAAGTATCTCCATTGCACATTTAACATCTCCTCCTTATGCCGACGTGGCTGTCTGTTTCAAGTTCCAAGGCTGAAGATAGGCGCTGTGTGAGGAAGCTTTACATCGCTGGTGGGCTCCAGCCGCACCTCTTCACACACGAGTGACGCTGCCCCCGGACCACACATCATTCATCATGATAGCCTTTCAGTTTTGCCATCGTCCCCTTTGTGCCACTGTCCTAGCGAGGTTAGGATGAAGCCCCCCAACCCCATTCATTCAGAAAGGCAGCTCCGCTGTTCAAGTTGCCATAAATGGGATCCACTCTTCAATTTTTAATGATTACCTGGATCCTCTTCAGGACGCATCTGCCTGCTGATTAATGACCGGCATCGTTCTGGTAATCAGAGCCTCGTGCGGACAAACAATGAGTCCGACACGCATGACCGGCACATGCAGTTCTCTCAGGGATGACTTGACATTCTTCTTCTTCGTCTTTGCCTCTGCAGAACAAAACGAAGAATAAAATAAAATAAAAAAAGACAAATGTGGAGCAGCTGGATGGAGCCTGGTGTTGTTCTTCATTTATCATTCATTTCTTTGGCTTGGTTTATTAAATGTGATCTCTGTCTATGGAAGTCAGAAATACTGTAAAGTACCAGGCCTCCATGATGGCATCACATACATACACTCAGCGGCCACTTTATTAGGTACACCTGCTTGTTAACACAAATATCTAATCAGCCAATCACATGGCAGCAACTCAGTGCACTTCGGCCTGTAGACTTTGTCAAGACCACCTGCTGACGTTCAAACTGGGCATCAGAATGGTGAAGAGAGGGGACTGAAGTGACTTTGAATGTGGCATGGTTGTTGGTGCCAGATGGGCTGCTCTGAGGATTTCACAAATTGCTGATCTACTGGGATTTTCAAGTTGGGTTTATAAAGAATGGTCTGAAAAAGGGAAAATATCAGTGAGCGACAGTCTGAATGAAAATGCCAGAGGTCAGAGGTGAATGGCCAGACTGGTGTGAGCTGATAGAAAGGCAACAGGAACTCAAATAAGCACTCGTTACAACCGAGGAGTGCAGAAGAGCATCTCTGAACACACAACACGTCAAACCTTGAATCAGGTGGGCCACAGCAGCAGAAGACCCCACTGTTGTCAGCTAAGAACAGGCAACTGAGACTACAATTCACATGGGCTCACCAAAATTAGACCATAAAAAATTGGAAGAATGTTTCCTGGTCTGATGAGTCTCAATTTCTGCTGCATCATTTGGATGGTGGGCTCAGAATTTGGTGTTAACAACATGAAAGCAAGGATCCATCCTGCCTTGTATCAACGATTCAGGCTGGTGGTACCGGTGGTGTGATGGTGTGGGGGATATTTTCTTAGCACACTTTGGGCCCCTTAGTACCAACTGAGCATCGTTTAAATGCCACACAGCCTACCTGAGTATTGTTGTCCATCCCTTTATGACTGCAGTGTCCCCATCTTCTGATGGCTTCTTCTAGTAGGATAACCCGCCATGTCACAAAGCTCACATCATATCAGACATGACAAGGAGTTCACTGGACTCAAATGGCCTCCACAGTCACCAGATCTCAATCCAGTAGAGCACCACTGGGATGAGGTGGAACTGGAGATTCACATCATGGATGTGCAGCTGAAAAATCTGCAGGAACTGTGTGATGCCATCATGTCAATATGGACTAAAGTGCCAGATCAATGTTTCCAGCACCTTGTTGAATCTGCCACGTGAAGAATTACGGCATAGGGGGGTCCAACCCGGGAATAGTAAGGTGTACCTAATAAAGTGGCCGGAAAGTGGATTTGGAGCGCCACCTGCTGTTTGCATGTCCCATAACATTCCCCTCTCACTGACAGTTTATACCAATCATCATGAGCAAACAAGGCAGACCAGATAAGGCTTGAGGTCTCGTTCAGCTCGTCCCGTTTCCCATTTGATTCAACGCGATAGCCAGATGGTAAATTAGCAGAAATAGCAGAGCACGAATAAAACCCTTCAAGAAATGAGAAACAAATTGGGGTCCTGTGTCTGACACCGTGGAAACTGGGAATCCATGAATTTTAAATATATTATCAGGGAGAAGTACTGACGGGCGCCTTAGCTGTGGGCAATTTCTGAAGTGGAATAAAATGAGCTGCCTTTCAGAAAAAAAAAATAAAAAATCTGTCTTCAACCAAAACTGTCCATTTTAACCGTTAGAACGGGAGCTCTGCTACTGGTGACACTTCTTAGACTTGGATTTGCTTCATGAACCACTTTGAGGACAAATCGTCCGGATCTCCGTCAGAGATGGCGTTATTGCCCCGAGTTCGATTTGCCGTATCCTTAACAGAAAGAATGACGCAGAGGCCGACACTTTGGGGCAGTAGATTGGGGGGTCACTCGTGTGTCGTGATTGCCTGTCAGCTCACAAAAGCTCAAAAGTCGGGAGTGGTCTCCGCTCAACTTGCTTGTATACTCAGATATGGGGATCGATATTTAAGGAGTAAAGCGCAAGACAAGGATTATATTTTTATATTATGAACATTAAAGAGTAAGTAAGTAAGTAAGTAAGGAGTAAGTTTGGAGACCTGGGGTCACTTCCCGGGTCCTCCCTGCGTGGAGTTTGCATGTTGTCTGCGTGGGTTTCCTCCCACAATCCAAAGACATGCAGGATTGGTGAATTGGCGATCCTAAATTGTACCTGGTGTGTGGGTGTGGGTGCTCTGTGGTGGGCTGGCACCCTGCCCAGGGTTTGTTCCTGCCTTGTGCCCTGTGCTGGCTGGGATTGGCTCCAGCAGTCCCCCGTGACCCTGTGCTAGGATATAGCAGGTTGGACACAGAGGCATAGCTAGGGTTTTCAGCGCCCAGGGACAACTGAAGATTTCGCGCCCCCTCCTGTTTGCCAAAATGCAATGGGGAAGGGAAAGAAATATCAATTTGGCGCCCCCTGGATGTTGCACCTGGAGACAGATGTCTCCCCTTGAGGCTATGCCACTGGTTGGACGATGACTAGTTAGCTGAAATAGCCCAAACGTTGATAGAAATCTATGCTTTGTACCCAATACTTAAATGCAAAATTTGGGTGACCAAAGTGAAAGCGTGCTCAAGTTATCGTGTTTAAATATTGTCACAAACTTGACAAAAGCCACAACAAGTTTTGGGACAGCCACCTGTATTTTGCACCCTGGCGGAAAAATCAAATGAATAATTGTACAGAAGTGAACAGGATGGAGTGCAGAACAGAACTGACTTGCTTGTCACAAAGAGGGCGGCCTTAAGGGCGAGCGGAGGAAGTGATGTCATCAGTAGGTCCAGAACTGACTTGCTTGTCACAAAGAGGGCGGCCTTAAGGGACAGCGGAGGAAGTGATGTCATCAGTAGGTCCGGAACTGACTTGCTTGTCACAAAGAGGGCGGCCTTAAGGGCGAGCGGAGGAAGTGATGTCATCAGTAGGTCCGGAACTGACTTGCTTGTCACAAAGAGGGTGGCCTTAAGGGCGAGCGGAGGAAGTGATGTCATCAGTAGGTCCGGAACTGACTTGCTTGTTACAAAGAGGGCGGCCTTAAGGGGCGAGCGGAGGAAGTGATGTCATCAGTAGGTCCGGAACTGACTTGCTTGTCACAAAGAGGGCGGCCTTAAGGGCGAGCGGAGGAAGTGATGTCATCAGTAGGTCCGGAACTGACTTGCTTGTCACAAAGAGGGCGGCCTTAAGGGCGAGCGGAGGAAGTGATGTTATCAGTAGGTCCGGAACTGGAAGTAGTGTCACTGGGGCCAGGACTAGGAGTGGTGTCATCAATAAGACCGGAACCGGAAGTGGTGTCATGGTGTGTGGGGGGGGGGGGGGGGGGGGGGGGGCGTTGAAACCGGAAGTGGTGCCAACAACAACAACATTTATTTCTATGGCACATTTTCATACAAATAATGTAGCTCAAAGTGCTTTACATGATGAAGAAA
This sequence comes from Erpetoichthys calabaricus, assembly GCF_900747795.2. NCBI lineage: Eukaryota > Metazoa > Chordata > Cladistia > Polypteriformes > Polypteridae > Erpetoichthys > Erpetoichthys calabaricus. Next base: position 17,727,602 of record NC_041396.2, on the reverse strand, counting down.
AGAAAAATAAAAGACAAAGGAAGAAATTAAAATAAGACATAGAATAAGAGTAAGGTCCGATGGCCAGGGAGGACAGAAAAACAAAAAAAAACTCCAGATGGCTAGAAAGAAAAAATAAAATCTGCAGGGGGTACGAGGCCATGAGACCACCCAGCCCCCTCTGGGCATTCTACCTAACATAAATGATCAGTCCTCATTGTATTTAGGGTTCACATGGAAGGACTTGATGATGATGGTCATGTAGACTTCTGGCTTTTAATCCATCAATGTAAGAACGTCACGGTGCTTTGATTAGGTGGTCGCCACCACAGAAAACCGGGAAAAGAAACAGAAGAGAGAATAGGGGTTAGTACAGATTTTAGAGCCACCCTGAATAGTTATTATAATGAATTGGATATACAGAGCATCAGGATTAAACTAAAATAAAGTTATGAGAAGGCCATGTTAAAGTAATGTGTTTTCGGCAGTTTTTTGAAGTGCTCTACCATATCAGCCTGGTGAATTCCTACAGGCAGGCTATTCCAGATTTGAGGTGCCTAACAGCAGAAGGCCGCCCGCCTCACCACTTCTTTTAAGTTTAGCTCTTGGAATTCTAAGCAGACCCTAATTTGAGGATCTAAGGTTACGATTTGGAATATAAGATGTCAGACATTCCGATATAAGATGGAGCAGATTATTTTAGGCTTTGTACCATAAGCAGTATTTTAAAGTCAATTCTGATGACACAGGTAACCAATGTAATGACGCTCAGGCTGGGGTGATGTGCTTGGATTTTCTTTTCCTAGTTAAGATTCTTGCAGCTGCATTCTGCACTCGTTGCAAACGATTGATGTCTTTTTTGGGTGGTCCTGAGAGGAGTGCATTACAGTAATCTAGTCGACTGAAAACAAAAGCCTGAACTCATTTCTCAGCATCTTTCAATGATATAAGAGATCTAACTTTTGCTATGTTTCTTAAGTGAAAAAATGCTGTCTGATGAATATGCGATTTAAAATTCAGATTACAGTCAACAGTTACCCCTAAATTCTTTACCTCCATCTTGACTTTTAATCCTAATGCATCAACTTTATTTCTAATAACCTCATTATTTCCATTATTGCCAAGCACTAAAATTTCTGTTTTCTCTTTATTTAGCTTGAGAAAATTACTATTCATCCATTTAGAAACACAACTGAGACATTGTGTTAGTGAATCAAGAGAGTCGGGGTCATCAGGCGCTATTGATAAATACAGTTGCGTGTCATCAGCATAGCTGTGGTAATTCACGTTATGTCATTGGGGGGCTGGCGGAATTTCCCATAACTGGTCTGCAGAGAAGTAAGAGAAAAAGTCTTTGCACCCCCTGGTCTGGAATGGAATTATTCTCATTCAGGCCCTTTAGCTACCTCTCATTCGCACGTGTGTGACAACACACACACACACACACACACACACACACACACACACACACACATACAAACACAGACACACAGACACCATTCCAAAAATGGTATTTTCAGACTCAGGGAGGTCTAAACATCGAGATTCATCAAAATCTTGATATCAAATTTTTGAACAATTCCAATACTTTCCCTATACTTTGTATATACAAGAAAGTCAGGGAGGTCTAAAACATCGAGATTCATCAAAATCTTGACATCAAATTTTTGAACGATTATAAAACTTTTAATAAACTTCATAAGTGAGAAAGTCAGGGAGGTCTAAAACGTTGAGATTCATCAAAATCTTGACATCGAATTTTTGGACGATTACAAAACTTACCCTAAACTTCGCATACGAGAAAGTAAAAAGGGGAAAGGCTTCAAAGATGAGAGTCAGACCTGCAGTCCCTCACAGGCCTGGACCCCTCTGGAGCAGCCTAGTGGCAAGGACAATTACTTAAGTGGCGTCACAAACAAAAATGAGCAGAGGTCAAAACCGTTGCAGCAAAACTGTTACACAAAGACAAAGTCAAAATACCGATGTACAAATTCTGAACCAGAAGATGCTATGAAAATTTTAAGCGTTCTGATAACCAGGATGTGCAGGAATCCTGATTTTTTTATAAACTCCATTCGATGACACCTCGGGTTTCAACCTCCATTTGTCCCAGGCTGCCTAGTCAGTGTTGTTCTTGTTTTTTTATGAATGGATGAAGAAATAACCGTAAACAGAAAAACACAACAATGCAAAGTCAATATAAAAAGATGAAGAAAACTGATCGTCAACACCAAAGGAGGTGACGGACACCAGAAGTGAAATCAAAGGTGGTGGAGCTGTCAATCATCCGGTGTGTAGAGGGAGGAAGAGAAGAAGAGACAGTAAACAGTGCCACCTTGTGGATCGGCCAGGAATTATCACCACCAGCGAAAAATTAAGAGAAATCTGCAGCAACTGCGTGATGCCATCATGTCAATATGGACCAGAATCCCTGAGGAATATTTCCAGCATATTGTTGAATCTACGCCATGAAGAACTACGGTAGTTCTGAAGGCAAAAGGGGGTCCAACCAGAGATTAGCAGGGTATGCCTAATAAAGTGGCCAGGGAGTGTATGTTCTCTTATGATCCTTGTGTTTTGTGGGTGGAGCCCCAGGAGGCGGGGCCTCCCTGATGTCAATACTGAAGGAGTCCCTTCCCCCACCCCACCCCCCCAGCCTTTGTATGCTGGTCCTTCAGTGTTGGGGTGCCTGGAATTCGACTTCCTTCATTATGGTGGGATATCAGTGACCCTAAGGACAGACATCTGAGATGGATGGAAAAGGACAAAATAAACTTTAAATGTAGAGAAATAAACTCCCAGGTCAAGAACTTGTTGCTCTTTTGTTATTTCCTACCAATTGAGCCGGAGAGCACAATGTCTGGACTGAGTCCATTAAATCCCCCACTATGATATTATTTTGAATTATTTAAGTAATTACAACATCTCAGTTGCCTGTTTTAATTTCTGAGGCCATTACAGCTTCACTCGTCCCTGTATCAGACATTTGTAAACTTTGAAAAACTCTTACGATAAGAATTGTAGTAGCAATTCACACATTACAGAGGAATCTCCTGGTAGGAACAAAGACATTTTGCTAAATTGTATGCAAAAAGAAAAGTAAGTACATATTGTTATATAAACTATTAATGTATTCTGTTATTTCATAAAACTACCTTGTTATTTAATATATATATATATAATATATATATATATATATATATATATATATATATATATATATATATATATATATATATATATATATATAGGGCGGCACGGTGGCGCAGTGCTGCTGCCTCACAGCTTGGGAGACCTGGGGACCTGAGGTTCGATTCCCGGGTCCTCCCTGCGTGGAGTTTGCATGTTCTCCCCGTGTCTGCGTGGGTTTCCTCCGGGCGCTCCGGTTTCCTCCCACAGTCCAAAGACATGCAGGTTAGGTGGATTGGCGATTCTAAATTGGCCCTAGTGTGTGTGCTTGGTGTGTGGGTGTGTTTGAGTGTGTCCTGCGGTGGGTTGGCACCCTGCCCGGGATTGGTTCCTGCCTTGTGCACTGTGTTGGCTGGGATTGGCTCCAGCAGACCCCCGTGACCCTGTGTTCGGATTCAGCGGGTTGGAAAATGGATGGATATATATATATATATATATATATTTATCTATATCTATATCTATATATATATATATATATACTAATAGAACATATATTATATATATTTTACAGAAATTTAATAAATATATTAACAGAAAAAAATGTCTCTTTGGTGTAGGTGGCAATTCCATGGGCATAAAAATATAAATTGACCAGCAGCTGTTGTGGGGCACATTTGACAGATGGCATTGCACCAAGACAACTTACTGTGGGAGACCTGCAGGGCACTTTGTGATGTGTGCGTGTGTGTGTGTCTGTATGTCTCTGTGTTTGTCTGTCTGACTGTGTTTGTGTGTGTCAGTGTATGTGCGTGTGTGCATGTGTGTGCGTGTGTGTGTGTGTGTGTGTGTGCGTGTGTCTGTGTGTGTGTGTCTTTGTGTGTGTGTCAGTGTGTGTATGTGTGTGTGTGTCTGTCTGTCTGTGTGTGTCTGTGTGTTTGTCTGTGTCTGTATCTGTGTGTGTGTGTCTTTGTGTGTGTGTCAGTGTATGTGTGTGTGTGCGTGTGTGTGTGTGTGTGTGTGTGCGTGTGTCTGTGTGTGTGGTGTCCTTTGTGTGTGTGTCAGTGTGTGTATGTGTGTGTGTGTCTGTCTGTCTGTGTGTGTCTGTGTGTTTGTCTGTGTCTGTATCTGTGTGTGTGTGTCTTTGTGTGTGTGTCAGTGTATGTGTGTGTGTGCGTGTGTGTGTGTCTGTCTGTCTGTGTGTGTCTGTGTGTTTGTCTGTGTCTGTGTATCTGTGTGTGTGTGTGTCTTTGTGTGTGTGTGTGTCTGTCTGTCTGTCTCTGTCTGTGTCTGTGTTTGTCTGTCTTTGTGTGTGTGTCTGTCTGTGTCTGTGTGTGTCTGTGTGTCTGTGTTTGTCTGTGTCTGTTTGTCTGTCTGTGTGTGTGTCTGTCTGTCTGTCTCACTGGCTGTGTCGGTGTGTGTCTGTCTGTGTGTCTGTGTGCGTGTGTCTTTGTGTGTGTGTGTGTCTGTCTGTGTCTGTCTGCATGTGTCTTTGTGTGTGTCTGTCTGTCTGTCTGTCTGACTGACTGTCTGTGTGTGTCTGTTTGTGTCCTGTATGTCTGTGTGTGTGTGTGTGTGTGTCTGTCTGTCTGTCTCTGTCTGTGTCTGTGTTTGTCTGTCTTTGTGTGTGTGTCTGTGTGTGTGTGTCCTGTCTGTCTGTGTCTGTCTGCGTGTGTCTGTGTGTGTGTCTTTGTGTGTCTGTGTGTCTGTCTGTCTCTGTCTGTGTCTGTGTTTGTCTGTCTTTGTGTGTGTGTCTGTGTGTGTGTGTCTGTCTGTCTGTGTCTGTGTGTCTTTGTCTGTCTGTGTGTGTCTTTGTGTGTCTGTGTGTCTGTCTGACTGTCTGTGTGTGTGTCTGTGTGTCTGTCTGACTGTCTGTGTGTGTCCGTGTGTGTAGACTTTGTATTCTCTTCTCAGGTCTAAGTAGCTTTTCTCCAGGTATTGTTTTTCTTCTCATAGCCCTAAAGTTGTACTGCTTAGGCCTACTGGTCATTCTAAAGTGCTGCTTCTATTGCATTATTCCTATTCTAAAGAAGACAGGCGCCTCTTCACCTAACGGTTACAGACCACCTGCACTTGTGTCTCACATCATGAAGACTTCTGAGCGGCTGCTCCTGGACTATATGAGCCCTGTTATGGAGTGAAAGATGCAACTATCCACCTGCTCCACAAGACTTACAGTACTCTCAACTTGACAAAGCTGGCGGCACTGTGACGGTTATGTACTGTCAATTTCTCCAGCGTCTTCAGTGCCCTCCAGCCATCCCTGTTAAGGGGTCAACTCAGAGACATGCCAGTGGATGAGCCTGTGGGGTCCTGATGATGGACTCTGTCAGGCAGACTGCAGTCTGTGTGAGCACCACATGAACAGGCCTCTCTGCTTTACTCTTCACTCTGTACACCTCAGACTATAAATATAACAGCAGGTCAGGTCACTTACAGAAATTCTCAGATGATTCTCCACTAATGGGGGTGTATTGATAAGGGGGATCAGACAAAGGTTTTGGGGTTAAAAGCTTTGAGAATTGTCTGCACCTTAACATCAGCAAAACCAAAGAACTGCTTATTGACTTTCACCGCACCAAAGAGCCTCTGTGTCCTGCCTCTTTTCAAGGAGTGGAGAGAGAGGTGGTCCACCCTTACGAGTACTTGGGGGTCCACATCAATGATAGGTGGGACTAGTCTCAGAACACAGAGGAGATAGAGGAGAAAGGGCAGAGCAGACTCTTCTATAACTCTGTCATGGCCTGTGTGGTGTACTGGGCTGGTGACTTCACTTCAAAGGAAGCCCACCAAACCAACAAGCTAATTAAAAGGGCAGACTCAGTTAGGGGATGTATTCTGGACCTACTGGAGATCATGGGAGGAGACAATTAAAACAAAACTGAATGCTATTGTGAACAATGCTGCACATCCTCTCTGTGACACTTTCATTGTGCCTTTAGCAGTTCCATCATCAATGAAGAGAAGTGTGCCAGTCAGGACCTGTGGCAGCCATACATGCCCAGGCTATAACACCTCCAGCACCATGTTTAACAGATGAGGTGGTCTGCTTTGGATCTTATGCAGTTCCTTTTCATCCTTTGCCATCACTCTGATGAGGTCCATCTTTGTCTTGTCTGTCCATAAGACCTTTACCCAGAATTCTGGAGACTCTTTAAAGTCGTTTTTCCCAAACTGTAATCTGGCCATCCTGTTTGTGTGGTTTCCATCTTGCAGTGTGTCCTCTGTGTTTCTGTTCATGAAGTCTTCTGTTGATAGTCATCTCTGACACACACACATCGGCCCCCTGAAGTCTGTTTCTGATCTGTTTTACAGGCGTTGGGGGATTATTTTTGACCATAGTGAGGGTTCTTCTGTCATCTACAGTGGTGGTCTTCCTTGACCTACCAGTCCCTTTGTGTTTACTGAGCCCACCAGTGAGTTCTTTCTTCTTCATGATATTCCAGACAGTTGATTTTGGTCATCCTATGGTCTTACTGATGTCTCCAAAGGTTATATCCTTGTTTTACATCCTCATGGTGGCTTCTTTGACTTTCATTGGCACAGCTCTTGTCCTCATGTTGAACAATGGCAGCTACAGACTCCAAAGGGTAGAAACAAGCTGAGTTATCTTATAAAGCAATGAAACCCACCTGAGGAATCAGAAACACCTTGAGGGCACTGTGAAAGTAGAAAAAGTGCTATGTGATCCAAATATTTGCAAATCCCCTTTAATGAAAGTCTGCAGTGTGCACTTTAATCACAACTTCTGGATTGCTTGATTTGTAATTTTAAGCTGTGGAGCAGGAGGAGCAATGTGTCCCAAACTGTAGTTAGTGAACTTGTGAAATCTGCAGATGACACTAAAATTAGAGGAATGACAGACACCAAATTACAATTCAGAAAGACGTGAAGAAGATCCAGAACTGGGCAAACACCTGCAACACGGAATTGAATGTAGAAAACTGCAGAGCACTACAGGCGGGCGAGAGGAACCTCAGTGATAAATACAAGACAGGAGAGCCTGGGCAACCTCAGAAATGCATGTCAGGGATGATGTATGACACCATATCTTCTAAGCGATGCACAGAAGTAAATGAAAAGGCAAATAAAATGTTAGGTTATGTCATTACACTTTTGAATATAAATCGAGTGATGTTATGCTCAGACTATATAATGCACTAGTGGGCTTCGTCAGGAGTCTTGTGTCCAGGTCTGGTCACCACAGCACAAGAAAGACATAACGGCACTTGAGAATGAGCAGAGGAGAACAACCAAGTGCACCTCAGAACTTGAGGACATGTCCTACTGGGACAGACTGTGAGTCTCAAGCAGAGGAGTCTTAATGGAGATCTAATGCAGACAACCCCGGTCTTCAGAATCTTCAAAGACATAGCAGCACTTGAAGCTGTGCAGAGGAGAGCAAGTAAGTGCATCTCAGACCTTGAGGACACGTCCTACTTGGACAGACTCTGGGAATTAAACCTGTAAGTCTTAAGCAGAGGAGTCTTCATGAGAGAACTAATGCAGGTCTTCAGAATCTTCAAAGATATAGCAGCACTTGAGGCTGAGCAGAGAACAACCAAGTGCACCTCAGAGCTTGAGGACATGTCCTACTGGGACAGACTCTGGGAATTAAACCTGTAAGTCTTAAGCTGAGGAGTCTTCATGAAAGAACTAATGCAAGTCTTCAGAATCTTCAAAGATACAGCAGCACTTGAGGGCTGAGCAGAGAACAACCAACTGCACCTCAGAGCTTATGGGACATGTCCTACTGGGACAGACTGTAAGTCTCAAGCAGAGGAGTCTTAATGGAGATATAATGCAGATCTTCAGAATCTTCAAAGACATTGCAGCACTTGAAGCTGTGCAGAGTAAAACAAGCAAGTGCATCTCACAGCTCGAGGACATGTCCTACTTTAACAGACTGAGAATTAAACCTGTAAGTTTCAAGAAGAGGGGTCTTCATGAAGATCTAAGGCAGGTCTTCAGCATCTTCAAAGACATAATGGCACTTGAGGCTGAGCAGAGGATAGCAAGCAAGTGCATCTCAGAGCTTGAGGACACGTCCTACTAGGACAGACTGTAAGGTCTCAAGCAGAGGAGTCTTAATGGAGATCTAATGCAGGGAATCCAGGTCTTCAGAATCTTCAAAGACATAGCAGCACTTGAAGCTGTGCAGAGGAGAGCAAGCAAGTGCATCTCAGAGCATGAGGACACATCCTACTGGGACAAACTCTGGGAATTAAAACCTGTAAGTCTTAAGCAGAGGAGTCTTCATGAAAGAACTAATGCAGGTCTTCAGAATTTTCAAAGATATAGCAGCACTCGAGGCTGAGCAGAGAACAACCAGCTGCACCTCAGAGCTTGAGGACACATCCTACCCTAACAGACTGTAAGTCTCAAGCAGAGGTGTCTTCATTAGAGATCTAATGCAGGTCTTCAGAATCTTCAAAGACATAGAAGCACTTGAAGCTGTGCTGAGGAGAACAAGCAAGTGCATCTCAGAGCTTGAGGACACGTCTTACTGGGACAAACTCAGAGAATTAAACCTGTAAGTATCAAATGCTGGAGTCTTCATGAGACAATGCACTGGTGGGGCTTCGTCTGGAGTCATGTGTGCAGGTCTGGTCACCACAGCACAAGAAAGACATAACAGCACTTGAGACTGTGCAGAAGAGAACAACAAAGTGCATCCCAAAGCTTCAGGACATGTCCTACTGTGACAGACTCTGGGAATTAAACCTGTAAGTTTTAAGCAGAGGAGTCTTCATGAGAGAACTAATGCAGGTCTTCAGAATCTTCAAAGATATAACAGCACTTGAGGCTGAGCAGAGAACAACCAAGTGCACCTCAGAGCTTGAGGACATGTCTTACTGGGACAGACTGTAAGTCTCAACCAGAGGAGTCTTCATGGAGATCTAATGCAGGTCTTCAGAATCTTCAAGACATAAAGGCACTTGAGGATGAGCAGAGGAGAACAACCAAGTGCACCTCAGAGCTTGAGGCCACATCTTACTGGGGCAGACTGTGAGTCCTCAAGCAGAGGAATCTTAATGGAGATCTAATGCAAGTCTTCAGAATCCTTCAAAGACATAGCAGCATTTGAGACTGTGCAGAGGAGAACAAACAAGTGCATCTCAAAGCTTGAGGACACGTCCTACTTTAACAGACTCTGAGATTTAAACCTGTAAGTCTCAAGAAGAGGAGTCTTCATGAAGATCTAAGGCAGGTCTTCAGAATCTTCAAAGACATAACAGCACTTGAGGTTGAGCAGAGAACAACCAAGTGCACCTCAGAGATTGAGGAGACGTCTTACTGGGACAGAGAGAGAGAGAGAGGTTAGCAGCTTGTACTGACTCAGCGTCCCAAATTAGGACCCAAGTGCAGCCGTGCAACGGGAGACACCTCAACAGCACACTAGTGTGAATGGAGTGAAACAGTATGAGGTTTTTTTTTTTACTTTCTCGTATACAAAATATAGGGAAAATATTGTAATGTCCAAAAACTTTGATGTCGAGATATTAATGAATCTCGACATTTTAGACGCCCCTGTCTTTAGAAGTGTAGGGAAAGTATTGGAATCATTCAAGAATTTGATGTCGAGATTTTGATGAATTTTGATGTTTTAGACCTCAATTTTTGGAATTATGTCTATGTGTCTGTGTGTGTGTGTGTGTGTGTGTGTGTAACTATTAGGTACAAAACATAGATTTCTATCAACTTTTGGGCGATTTCTGCTAACCGATTGACTAATTTGTTGTTGATGATCCTTTAATGGGGCAGCATGGTGGCGCAGTGGTAGCACTGCTGCCTCGCAGTAAGGGGACCTGGGTTTGCTTCCCGGGTCCTCCCTGAGTGGGTTTCCTCCCACAGTCCAAAGATATGCAGTTTGGGTGCATTGGCAATCCTAAATTGTCCCTAGTGTGTGCTTGGTGTGTACGTGTGTGTGTGTCTTGCGGTGAGTTGGCACCATGCCCAGGATTTGTTCCTGCCTTGCGCCCTGTGCTGCCTGGATTGGCTCCACCAGACCCCCGTGACCCTGTGTTAGGATATAGCGGGTTGGATAATGACTGACTGACTGACTGGTTCTTTAATGTATATAATATAAAAATATCCTTGTCTTACGGTTTACTCCTCAAATATCCATCCCCATATCTGAGTATACGAGCAAGTCGAGGGGAGTCCACTCCTGATTTGTTTTGTTTTTTTTACAGTGGCCGGAGTGCCAGTCCTACCACCATTCCCCTGAATTTTCCCTGCAAGTTGGAGGACCTGCATGCAGGGCAACTGTGATGGACTCCTAGAATTAAACCTGTTGACTACGTGGGGGCCTCGTCCAGATCTTCAACATCCTCACAGGCAGCAATAAAGCAGGTCCAGAATTTTTTCAGTATTGCCGTGAATCTCATACTTGAGGACAGTCTCTAGTCTTCACAAGGCCAGAAATTCATAACACACGGGCAACGGAGAACCATAATTAAAAACAAGATGGCCATGTGCATGAAGAAGGCAGCCAAAAAAGATGTCACTGTAATGATATCACTGTCAATATTAAAAAAAAAACAAATCTTGTACAATATATACAGTGCTCATAAGTAACATTCTAACCTTGGAAGTTCTCACATTGTATTGTTATACAACACTGAATCACAGTGGATTGAATTTGTCTGTTTTGACATTGATCTGAAGAAAAAGACTCTTTCCATATCAAAGGGAAAACGGTGAAGTGGTATAAATGAATAAAGCACAATTGATCTCATTAGTTTTCACCACCTTCAGATCTTTATTTCATAGATGGCAGCCAAGCAAGGACACTGGGTTTGGATCCTGAATCAGCAGCTCTGGGCATGAGGTAGGAGCCAACCTTGGGATGGGGTGCCAGTTTGTAAGAATCGGAAGAATTCTGACAAACGAAAGGAATCCATCAGTCCATTAGGCTTGTGTGTGTGTGTGTAGCTAAGAGTCAAGCTGTCCAAATATCTCATGCAGGTTCTTCTTAAAGGTTGTCAAGGTTTCTGGCTTCGACTCCAAGTCTCAGTAGTTGGATTTGGACTCTCATGTGTAAAGATGTTCTTCCTGGCTTCATTAATTTCCACAGATGTCCTCAGGTACCTGATTTGTCCATAAGTTAAAAGAAATCTGCTGGATCTACTTTCCTAATGTCTTGGAAAAGTCTGAAGACCAGGGCTAGATCTCCATGCAGGCTCCTGTGCATGAGACTTACAGGTTTAGTTCTCGGAGTCTGTCCCAGTAGGACGTGTCCTCAAGCTCTGAGATGCACTTGGTTCATCTCCACTGCACAGCCTCAAGTGCTGCTCTGTCTTTAAAGATTCAGAAGACCTGTATTGCATGGATTAGATCTCCATGAAGACTCCACTGCTTGAGATTTACAGTCTGTCACAATAGGATGTGTCCTCAAGCTCTGGGATGCACTTACTTGCCTCTCCTCTGCCACAGACTCATGGCTGCTAGGTCCTTTGAAGAGTCTGAAGACCTGCATTAGATCTCCATGAAAACTCCTCTTCTTGAGACTTACTGGGTTTAATTCTTGGAGTCTGTCCCAGTAGGACGTGTCCTCAAGCACTGAGAATGCACTTGGTTCTTCTCCACTGCACAGCCTCAAGTGCCGCTCTGTCTTTGAAGATTGTGAAGACCTGCCTTAGATCTTCATGAAGACTCCTCTACTTGAGGCGTACAGGTTTAATTCTCTGCATCTGTCCCAGTATGACGTGTCCTGAAAGCTCTGAGATGCACTTGGTTCTTCTCCACTGCACAGCCTCAAGTGCTGCTCTGTCTTTGAAGATTCTGAAGACCTGGATTTAGATATCCATGAAGACTCCACTGCTTGAGAATTGCAGTCTGTCACAATAGGATGTGTCCTCAAGCTCTGGGATGCACTTTCTTGCTCTCTTCTGCACAGACTCATTGCTGCTATGTCTTTGAAGAGTCTGAACACCTGCATTAGATCTTCATGAAGGACGTCCTCTACTTGAGACGTACAGGTTTTAATTCTCAGAGTCTGTCCCAGTAGGATTTGTCCTCAAGCTCTGAGGGTGCACTTGCTTGCTCTCCTCTGCACAGCCTCAAGTGCCGCTCTGTCTTTGAAGATTGTGAAGGACCCTGCCTTAGATCTTCATGAAGACTCCTCTACTTGACGCACTCTACAGGTTTAATTCCTCTGCATCTATCCCCAGTAGCGACGTGTCCATAACGCTCTGAGATGCACTTGGTTCTTCTCCATCTGCACAGCTCTCAAGTGCTGCTATGTCTTCTGATGGTGTGGTGACCAGACCTGCCCACAGAACTCCAGACTTGCCTCACTAGCTCCTTATATAGAGGAGCATAATGTCCTTGAATTCCACTTTTCATATACATATGTTTATTTTGATATAACCTAACATTTTGTTCACCTTTTCAATCTCTTCTGCATATTGCTTAGATCAGGGTGGGAGGGCTGCAGTGGCTGCAGGTTTTTGTTCCAACCCAATTTCCATCCATCCATCCATCCATCCATTTTCCAACCCGCTGAATCTGAACACAGGGTCACGGGGGATCTGCTGGAGCCAATCCCAGCCAACACAGGGCACAAGGCAGGAACCAATCCTGGGCAGGGTGCCAACCCACCACAGGACACACACAAACACACACTAGGAACAATTTAGAATCACCAATCCACCTAACCTGCATGTCTTTGGACTGTGGGAGGAAACCGGAGTGCCCGGAGGAAACCCACGCAGACACGGGGAGAACATGCAAACTCCACGCAGGGAGGACCCAGGAAGCGAACCCAGGTCCCCAGGTCTCCCAACTGTGAGGCAGCAGCGCTACCCACTGCGCCACCGTGCCGCCCTCCAAACCAATTTCTTAATGAGAATTCAATTTTTTCTGATGAAGCCCTTATTCCTTAAGTGACATTTTGAAGCTTCATTTTAGTGGTCTCGTTTGTTAAGGTTCCCCACCCTTAATTGCTTATTTCAGTCGTAAGCAGCCAAATTCATTGTTTTTAATGGCTCCTTATTAACAATAAGATGCAAATGACAAAGGAGCTGGTAGTTCTCCTTCAAACTTGTTTCCATTTACACCTGTGTGTGTCCATCATGCACTATTTAGTTTAATAAAACACTTAGGAGAAAAGTGTGACAGACTGAAAATGACCCGTTATAGGCTTCAAATCGTTTCAATGATTTCCTTGGAAAGCAAAAATCTACAATATGGGAACCTAACATTGCAGACTAACAAGCCATAAAATTAAATATGGGTCTGAGATTGGCAAGGATTGGTTTCTAATTAAGCAACTGGGTTGGAATGAAAACCAGCAGCCACTGCGGCCCTCCAGGACTGACCTTGCCCACCCCTGGTTTAGATGGCAAAAATGGTTCCGCCAAGCCAAACCCTTAAATCCTTTTCAGCTGAATGTCCCCCATCTTGTATTTACCCAGAAGCCTCTCTCTCGGATTTGGCGCAAATAAATCAGTGCCACGATACTCAACCGGAATGTTCAAGCAAATTATAGAAAAAAACCTGATCTAAATCCGTTAAGTCGTTCTATTGTGAAAACCGGACAGATGGACAGACAGACAGACAGACAGACAGACAGACAGACAGACAGACAGACAGACAGACAGACAGACAGACATTGGATTTTATATGTATAGAGATGTTGCTGTGGCCCAAATGTAGCACTAAACTCCATTTTCCAAGAGTTTCCCTGTCCCAAGCCTTCTCCAAGTCTTCTATGTTGCCTCCTCCATGTCTGCCAGCCCTCCAATTGTAGTGTCATTCACAAGTTTACTGACTGTACCCAGTAACAATCTCATTCATTTAAATGACAAAAAGTAACAGTCCAAGGACAGACCACCTGAGGGACTCCACTGATGACCTCACTCCACATGATGCTTTCTCCTCTTATCTGTACTCTTTATCTGCTGCCAACTCGAGATCCAGCATAACATCTAACATACCTAATGTGGCATTCTCAAACCCGTGGTCAGGTGGTGTCCTTTGCAGTTTCCACAGAGTCGAAGAAAGGGGGTATTTGGTGGGTGGTTCAGTTTTCGCAAAGTCAACAAGCTTTTTCAGAACACCAAAATGTAAGGGGCAAGGACTGGGCTTGTGGACATCTTTTGCAGAGGGGGTTAGAAGCTGAAGTCCATTGGACAGGTAAAGGAGGGGGCTCAGATTGATAAGGGGCTGGACCCCTGACATCAGGAGTTAAAGCCTGAAGCACCCCACCCCCACCCCACCTCTAACAGTGCCACTGGGGCCATGATGCAGGGTTAGGGAGGGTGGAGCCTACTCAGGCAGCACTAGACACAATTAATAAGCAGCGTTAATAGGACACCAGGTCCTTGTGGAGCCAACTCACTCTCTCTCTCTCTCTCTCTCACACACACACACACACACACACACACTTAACCTAACCTCCTTGTCCTTGAGAGTACAGGCAGCCACCAGAGTACCTGTAAGACAAGACACAGGGAGAACATACAAGATCCACAGTGACAATAACCTGTGCCCATGGACACAGACTCCATGAGGCAGGTGGCAGTATACTCTTCAAAATAAAAGTCCCGAGTGTTTTCTTTAGAGTGATGCCCATAGGGCAAGCATTTGTGGTCCCCAAAGGAACCTTCCATAAAAAGAACCTTACATTTATATCAGATCCATATCTGGTTCCATCAAAAAACCATGACTAGATTGTAACAGTTTTTGTAAAACAGCACCGGGTTCCCTCATTTTAAAAGGATTCTTACTGCATACAATAACGTCGGTTGAGTTTGAGATTTCTTGATCCGTCATATCCTGCTAGGCAGCCCAGGGCAGTCTCACCAGCATCATAGGCCACAGGGCAAGAGTTTGATAGCAAAACAGAAACATACATAGGCATCAGAAACATTGTGGGCCCCTATGCTCCTGGGGCCTCCAGCCAGTGCCCATTGTGCCCACATGTGAAGGTGGCCCTTAGCCTTCAAGACATTACAGATTTCTGTTTTGTCTGCATATTCTGCGAACATTTTCAAAGCCCACGGGATCAAATTCAGCTCAAACCTGCTGGCATATTTGATACCTGATTAATCAATAAAATATTCGTCCTTGATTGACTATTTATGATTCAGTCTAAGGGAACGGCACAGCTAATTAATCTGTTCTTTACCGGCGCTATACACTAACACGAGACACAGGTAATGAATATCCAAGCAAGGGCTGCGTTGTATCGTATCGTATTGTATTTCTAATTATTTCATAAATCAGAACGCCTTCGCGGCTTCTTCATGTTTCCTGTCCGTTAGATCATCGCGTCAAAACTTTTCAATATTCCGATATAAAAGTTACGTAGATTTCGAGCAGAGGGCGAGCCAACAGCCACATCAAAAGTGCGCATGATTTGTCCGTGAGTGATTCACTTTTATTTATCGCCAGACGATTTGTCATTCGCTCATCTGTATTTTTAAAAACGAGAACGAGTTTTCCATTTTTTTCTTTTCTGTATTCTGCCATTGGTTTCCGCGTCGCCTGGGGAGGAACTGGAATGACAATGGGCGACCTTCTTTTTTGTTTCGACGGAAAGAAGGCCGATGGAGACGGAGCTCAGGTATGTATGTCATTGGGCCACATTAGCCATGCAGCGTCAGGTTCCGAGTCGATCTCTCTCCCCCCCCACCCCCCCTCCTCCGCACAGATGCGCGTAATCGCCGGGTTTCTTTGTGAACGCGCACAGCCTGAGCGTTATGTGCGAGGGAGGGGATGATAAACAGGAGAGAGGAAGAGAGCGAGCGTGGAAAAGAGAGAGAGAGAGAGAGAGAGAGAGAGAGAGAGAGAACGTACGAGCACACCTCGCAGAGTCTCCCACTTAACGCTTCTCGTCCACAGCGCATTCACCGAGGAGGCATCACAGCAGCTCCCAGCTGAGCTAGGGACCCGTCCCAGCTAATGAAGCCGAGCGAGCGAGCGCCGCCGCCGCCGCCGGGCTCTGGCATGCTCCGCTATCGCCTGCCAAGCCAGGGGACAAGGCGCTCTCTTTTATCCCAGTTTCTCATCTGATGAATTAATCCTTCTGTGGCCCGCTCCCTGAATCTCGCCGCCACCACCACCCCCTTCCCCTCCACTGCCACCTTTCCCTCCTTCCTTCTGGTTCGTCACATTATTTGGATTTGACCCGACCAGCTCGAGCGGGACTCACCGGGGTGCCTGCGGCGCGCCTTCTTGCGGGCTGCCCTTTATTCTGGAGGTGAGTGACAGAGGGTCTTTCTTCTTTCTTTCTTTCTTTCTGTACTTTCTTTCTTTTCTTTCTTTCTATCTTTCTCTTCTTTTCTTTCTTTCTTTCTAAATGTTGCTGTTATTACTGTCTCCACGAAAATGACCCACTGTTCTCGCCTTTTCTTTTACGATTTATCCTCCACACATGTAAAAGTCACCATTTTAAGTCCTTGTCTTTTCTTTACTTATTTCGCCGCCTCTGTCTTATCTTCGGAAGACACCTTCGTCATTCGTCGCCTGTCATTGTTTATATATATATATATTATATATATATATATATATATAACTATATATTTATATATTATATATATTATATATATATTTATAATCATTTGCTTAGTTTACCGTCGTCTTCCTCTCTTGTACCCACTATTATTTACTCATTTATTTCCAGTTTTCATGACGTCCTTCAATTTCTGTCTCTTCTCTTTGTATTTATCGTTGGAGGTCAAACGCGATTTCTTTTCAATTAACTTTTTTTTTTCAATCCCGGGATTTAGTGAATATTTAGCGACTAAAGAGATCTGTAATTAAAAGCAACGATGCGCTGCTAATCGGCTCAGAAGGAGTTAAAGCACGAGGCATCCTTTATTATTAATATATATATATATATATATATATATATATATATATATATATATATATATATTTTTTTTTTTTTTTTCAGTAGCTGCTTCTCAGCCCACACTCGGGTGTCCTCTTTTTGTTATTGGTGGGGTTTCTACTTGTTTTGTTTCTAACGAGCGATCTGCGAGGTAGCTGACAACTTGGGATTGTTGACTCTGTTCGAGGTGAAAACCGCAAACTGGGGCAGCGCGACCGTTGAGAAGATAGCATGTAGCTTCAATTGGCAAATAAAAGTGCGCCCTTAGAATGGTGATTTTTGTTTTCTGAGGAAGGTGAAGTGTGAGCATCCTGAAGTTTACCTGAAGCGCACCGAGGTTGCTGGTGGAGGGGGGGAGCGCCGAGACAGGAGAGCCAGCGCGCCTCTGCTCTCCGTGCCTACACGACGTGCTGCGCTGGGTGCGAAGGTGCAAAGCCATTACATCGGCAGTCCGGTAGGCAGTCATTCTCTGGGGCACTGCCAGCTTTCACTTGCTATTTTGTTGGGGGGTTGGGAGTGGGGGGGTCTTACGGCTGTTTTCTTCAGAGTGTTGACTCAACAGGTGAAAGCGCGAAAAAAGGGATGAGCCCGACAGCGGCACGAATGGACAACCAAAAAAAGTCCGTCTAGCGGATTGAATATGGCAATTTTAAAACGGGAGGTGCGGGGTTTGTTCAAAATACATTTAGAAATAACGTATTCATAAATATAGCGCACTTACAGTAAAGGTTTAAGTAAGAGAAAGTGAAAACAAGGATAAATATCTATTCATTTTAACGCAATTACATCCTGCATTATTCAACGCGCAGATTAACCGTAACCATAACGTGCTTTGCGCATCATATCCAACACATCGTCGGACTTAACGCTCGGTATTTATGTTATCTCCGCAGATGAAAAGGCGATTAGCTCTCCTCCGCGCACTTCATTGTGCTGTTCACCCTACGAAGTGCTCAACTGTGTTTATGTGCTGGTTACATAAAATACACGCGGGCACAAACAGTTGGCAACAGTCACCATTCGCGTTCATTGAGGGCCACGGGCCCCATGAAGAATCTTCGGGCAATCAAACCTGCCAGCCCATCGTAGGGCCCACTCACGCACACAGCCCTGCTTAAAGTCTGCACGGTAATCGATCAGGGAAGTCTTCGGGGGACGTGGCAGGAAAACCCGAATACCCGCAGAAAGCAACCTACACACACACAAGCACACGCACACGCTCGCGAGCGCGCGCCCGCACACAAGGGGAGACAAGTTCACCTAAAAGACGAGCACAGGACCCAAGATCAGTGACACCGCGGCTCTGACAGACGTGCAGACCCAGGTTTTGTATTGACTCCGTGCATTGTGATCCGCCGTGAAACGCGCACTAGACAATGAAAAAAGAATAAATGTGTGCATAAATGATTCAGTATTGTTAGAACTTGTCTCAGACCAGGCGCTCATTAGCGCCTAATCACAGAGTGACTGCAGGACTGCCATGATCGCCACTCCGGTTCACAGCAGAAGGGATGGCAATGATCAAGAGTCACAATAATCTCAATCAATCGCTTTATGGAATGACAACAGTTTGGATACTGATACGTGTGCACAGATGACAGCGTGGCTTCGATTTAACCAGCTGTCAAGATCTTTTGACGATCCTTAATTTGCTCGGTCATAAGCAGTGACGATCAGAATATGTATCATATAGCGCCTTTATCTATCTATCTATCTATCTATCTATCTATCTATCTATCTATCTATCTATCTATCTATCTATCTATCTATCTATCTATCTATCTTTGTTTTTATCTTTCCATCCATCCCACATACTGTCCTTCAGATCTATTCGTCTATCACACAGTAGTATACTGTATACAAACAAAGCCTTCGATATCTGCCTATCTAGACACATCCACACATATAAATTTTTAATTAGTGTTAAATAACATACACACACACGCACACACATACACATATATATATGCTAGCAGAAGCACCCACCATTGCAGAGAATTCAGAAAGTATTCAGACCCCTTCACTTTCTGCATGTTGTACTATGTTGGAGCAAGTCACTCATTTATGCATTCAGTATAAAAATAATTTCACCATTTTCATTTACCTATAATTACGTGTACACATATCCACATATCTGCATGTATATTATATATAATATATATATACAGCATATATATATATATATATATATATATATATATATATATATATATATATATATATATATATATATATAGTTTACTGTCAAATAAATGCAAAGAGTACGCGACACGTGTTTCGCCCTCATTCTGGGCGAAACACGTGTCGCGTACTCTTTGCATTTATTTGACAGTAAACTATTTCAACCATTCTATGATCTGCTCCTCACAAACTGAGGGCACCGTGGCGGATGTTAGCAGATTGCTGGCCAACCACAAGCGTTACCTGGTAGGTAACCACCCATACAATCAGATTGCGACACAGACTTCGAATGCCGTGAATATATATATATATATATATATATATATATATATATATATATTATATATATATATATATACTGAGATGGGTTGGCACCCTGTCCAGGATTGGTTCCTGCCGTGTGCCCTGTGTTGGCTGGGATTGGCTCCAGCAGACCCCCATGACCCTGTGTTCGGTTTCAGCGGTTTGGAAAATGGATGAATGGATGGATATATATATATATATATATATATATATATGCAGCTGGAGATCCACAAAGGGATCATAAAGTAGTTTTATTCCTGAGCTTTCAGCCGCTGCCAGGGGTCTTCATCAGAGGATAATGCTTGGACTTACAAGAATCAAAGGCAATATATAGCAAAACATTACGTTTGAGGTGGCTAAGTCAGTGTGATCAGGATGGTGGGGTATTTGGTGTACAGTTTATTTATTATGAACATGTTCTTCTTAAGTTTGCATATGCTGGATATATTGCCTTTGACTCTTGTAAGTCTAAGCATTATCCTCTGATGAAGACCCCTGGCAGCGGTTGAAAGCTCAGGAATAAAAACTACTTTATGATATGTGATTCATTCTTCTCCCTTTGTGGATCTCCAGCTGCAAATATGCAAACCGTATCACAGACCTTCTCTTCCATATATAATTCAGTATATATACTGTATTATAATATAAATATATTTAAATGGATACATTTGGCATTTTTGCCCATCAAGCTACACTCAGTAACCCATAATGACAAAGTGACGTGTCTTCAGAAAGGTACATTTGTTCAAAATCAAAACTTGAAGTCTCTCTTTCAGAGAAGTTTAATTCACACCCTTAATTCAGCAGTCTGTAGAAGCCCCTTTAGCAGCACTTCCAGCATTGACTCTTCCTGGTCAGTCTCCACAAGCTTGGCCCCCCTTGTTCAGGCAGTTTGTTCCCTTTGTTGCTGGCAGATCCTCTCGAGCTCCTCCAGACTGGGTGAGCAGCGTCTGTGGATGGCCATCTTCAGGTCTCTGCATGCGTGTTCAATGGAGTTTAGGTCGGGGCTTTGGACGGGCTACTCAAGCCCACGTGGAGAGTTGCACTGAAGCCACTCCAGCATTGCCTTGGCTGGATGCTTTGGGTGACTGTGGTAGCGAAAGGTGGTCTGTCACCCCAGAATGAGGTGGCATGCACTTTGGAGAAGTTTTTTTTTGTTTTCTGTTTTTCCAAGGACCTCCTCTCTGTATTTGGCCACATTCATCCTTCCTTCAGTTCTGACCAGTCTCATCCTTGCCACTGAGAAGAACATAACGCTTGCCGTTTCTGCCCAACAAGTTCAATTTTTGTCTCCTGAGCTCTCGGAATTCTTTAAACTGTCAAATGCCTTTTTCTCCAGACTGGCAAATCTTGATGGAGTGCTGGTGAGATGGCCGTCCTTCCAACAATTTGTTCCTTCTCAGCAGGGGACTTCTGAAGTCCCTTTAAGAGTGATCAGTGACTTCTTGTTCACCTCCCAGACCAAGGCCCTTCTTGCCCGGTTACTCAGTTTGAACAGACAGCCAACTCCAGAAAGAGTCCTGGTGGTCTGAAACGTCTTCCATTTCAACATGAACAAGGCCACTGTGCTACTGGGGACATTCAAAGCTGTTGAAGTGGTTTGATCCCCTTGCCCTGATCTTCTTTGCCTCGGCACAATTTGATTGCAGAGGTCTACAGAGAGTTCCTTGGGCTTCACGGTTTGTATTTTTGTTTTTTGTTCTGACATGCAGTGTGAACTGTAGGACCCTTCTATACACCGGTAGACGTGTCCTTCCAAACGATGTCCGATCAACTCCATCCCTATCCCATTCTAGACACCTTCTCAAACGGGATGGGCCTGACCACAGTTTGGAGTGCCATGGTAAAGGCTTAGGGTTATTATGGCGATTAGGGCTTAATGGTGAAAGACATTTTATACTGAAAGTGTAACACTGAGTGAGTCTTGGCATTGGAGTCAGCAGCCTTGTGGCCCAAAGTCCAGCACCACTCTGACACGTATGTGGTGGTGGAAAGTGTCTACGTTTATTACGCACAACGTGAATTTAAACGCCATATAAAAAAGTATTGTTATCAGACTGATGAGGGTTCTGCCTGTCTTGGTTTGTGTATCTGCGTCTGTATATTCCGACATTATGACATGTACAAAGCCACGCTGTTGGAAACTTTCCCCAAATTCTCTCTCATCAGCCCATTTTTATCATCCTTATACAGTAATGGCAATGACAAATGCATGCATGTTTAATAAAGTTTTACTGTAGTGCTACTGGTACCCGGTCTCACTCCTCCTCCTCCTCCCGTTCATCCAGCTGTCTGGTGGCTGGTGCTCTTCACTCTTTAGCTTTTATGGAGGAAGCTGCCTGAATCCGTTAAGGCTTCTGCAAAACTGTCTCCTCTGAAAAATCCATCGTCTCTACTGCCGGGCATTTAAGAATTCACAGTGATTGATCCCCACCCATCGTATCCCCCGACTGCCGCCGAGTCCTTTTTTTATCTTCTTTTATTATTCTGTCCAACTGAGTTACTTGTTTTCCATTGTGATGTTTTATTGTTAGGATGTACCTCCTGAGGGCACCCTGCTTTAAGTGAGCCCCACGCCAAAAACATCTCAGCGTTGTCCGGACCTCGCGGACCCCAGTGCAGGCAGGCAGACAGTCACTTGTGCCCACCTCGAGAGGGGTACAAGACTACCGGAGAGCCCATAGACAGACCCCCCCCCCCCCAACACCCATTCACATGTGAAGCCGGCAATCATAGTCAACGCTACACAGACTGTGATGGAGCCACACGTGATTTGAACTAAAGCTCTGGAGGGGCTAAGATGGCAGTGGTAGGCACTGTATTATCATCACCAGTATTATTGTTATGATGATGATAAAACATAATAATTAACCCTGGACAAAGTGCTAATCCATGACAGAGTATAATAATAATAATAATAATAATAATAATAATAATAATAATAATAATAATTTTTCCATTCATTTTTAAACCCATTTAATCCAGTTCATGGTAACAGGTGACTTTAGTCCATTCTGCTGATCAAACTGGGCAGAAGGCAAGAACTAAAACACCACAAGGCGATTTATTATTATTATTATTATTATTATTATTATTATTATTATTATTATTATTATTATTATTATTATCATCTATCCAATAATCCATTTGTTTTAAATCAATTTTAATGAATTTAATCTAGTTCAGGGTAACAGTGGACTTTAGCCTACTCAGACCAAATTCAGCATAAGACAGGACTAGCCCAACACAAGGTAATTATTTATTCATATATTATTATTATTAATAATAATATTAATAATAATATTATTATTATTACCTGTCCAAAGATCCATTTTTGAACTGATGTCATTTAGGCTGACGTAACACAGTTCTGGAGCCTAGTCAGTCCAAGAAAATTATTAACCCTGGATAAAGTGCTAATCCATGACAGGGTATAATAATAATAATAATAATAATAATTTTTCCATCCATTTTTAAACCCATTTAATCCAGTTCATGGTAACAGGTGACTTTAGTCAATTCTGCTGATCAAACTGGTTAGAAGGCAAGAACTAAAACACCACAAGGCGATTTATTATTATTATTATTATTATTATTATTATTATTGTTATTATTATTATTATCTATCCATTAATCCATCTGTTTTAAATCAATTTTAATGAATTTAATCTAGTTCAGGGTAACAGTGGACTTTAGCCTACTCAGACCAAATTCAGCGTAAGACAGGACTAGCCCAACACAAGGTAATTATTTATTCATATATTATTATTATTATTATTATTATTATGATTAGAAGTAGTTGTAGTGTTAATAATAATAGTAATAATAATACATATCTGTAGATCTGTCCTTGAATCCATTTAATTTAGGTTTGGGTAACAGATGGCTGGAGCCTATTCAGTCCAAATTAGACACAAAAAATAATTAACTCAGGACAAAGTGCTAATCTAATTAGTGAATGTGAATTTCCCATTGGGATTAATAAAGTATCTATCTATCTATCTATCTATCTATCTATCTATCTATCTATCTATCTATCTATCTATCTATCTATCTATCTATCTAATTGGTATTATTATTATTATTATTATTGTTAATAATAATCCTTTTTTAAATTTGCTTATTTTAAATTTAGGGTCATAAGGGTAGTTGCTTCATGTGGCAATGCCACCTGCAAAGTAGGAAGCAAATCTGGATAGGGCTCATATTATTATTATTATTATTTATTATTTATTATTATTATCTATTCATCAGTTCACCCATCCATCCATTCTAAACCTATTAGTCAGGTTCAGGGTACCAGAACCTATTCAGACCAAACTATTGGGGTGATTTATGACTTTGTGAACTATTATTATTATTATTATCTATCCATTGATACATATTTGAAAACTGCACTATTCCAAGTTTAAGACGGACTCTCTCCCAGATGCAAAAGGCACTCGCCAGATGCCTGCCCTGGGGGTTTTGAGGGGGTTGCCCAGCTGTAGCTGTAGTGTTGTTAATCTAAAGTACCCTTCCTTCATCTATGTCACCTACTTACCCAGGGCAGGGTGGCAGGTAAAGTGGCACATACCTGAGAACAGTCCAATCAGAATTGACAGGAACTAAAGCCTTTCTTCTTCTTCTTCTTCTTGATGTGTTTTTGTAAACCTAATGAATTCATCTTTAGGTTTATCAGAGCCCGAGTCTCTCCCGGCAGCATCAGGAACTAATTCTGTGAGGGCCTTTAATATTATTATTATTATTATTATTATTAATATTATTAGGATGAGTTTTTCTAGGTGTTTAATCCCAGCAGAGTGGGGCGTCTGCTCTTCCTTATGCAGCCTCAGGCGGTGGCAGGAGTCGCGCTCAGGTGCTCAGGCGCTCCCTTCATTAAATGGCCGTTGCTGTTTCGGAGTATTCATTGTGCTCTTTGAACCCGTCTGATTGTTGTCTTTTTAGTCTTCCATGCAGCCGGAGCCTCTCCTTTCAGCTTTAGGCACGAGCCCTGGGTGTCTTTATCATTATCGCTACTAATATTGTAATTGTTGCGCACCCGTCTCCATACGTGTGGGGTGAGGCTGTCAGTTTCAGTGTGCCTTTACTTTTCTGTCTCCTTCTACGCTGAGATCATTTCCCCTGTGCCTGCCATATCAATTTTTCATCAGTTTGTGTTTTTGCCGTTCACACAGCAGAGAGGCTGACTGGCTGAGTGACCTGCGGTGTCTTTTAAACATTTTTGCTTATGCTGAACATTAAAGCTTTGGCATGTCTAGATTAGTCAGGGTGGTGGAGGGCACCATACTTGCAGTCCGGGGTGCTGTGGTGCTGAGGGTCCATTCAAAGGCATTATGTGTGGTGACTTGTTTTTAATTGACTTTCTTGTTTTATTACAGTTAGACGTAGTGTACTAAATCTTATTCCCTTATCCTGCCCATTTAGACAGCAAAGTAAATGAAAGATTTAAAATGAAGTTGTCACTCAGAACTACCGAAAAATGCCAAAGGAGCAGAGCTCACTCAGATGAGCGTAGCTGATTCTACTTTGGAGTAGGAGGGCTCAGTGGCACAGAGGTTTGCGCTGCTGCCTTCAGCTCTCGGGTGGTTTTCTGTGTGGAGCTGACATGTTCTCCATTGGGTGTAAGTTGTTGTGGTTGTAACAGACCTCAATAACACCTCTGAGAGGGCACTTCCTTAATAAAGTGCAGGTGCAGTCACTAAATAAAGGTCCCTAGGTGGGGAAAAAAAATATCAAAGTGAAACAAAGCCTGTGGTCACCCCCCGTACAAAGCTGTTCTATTTACCTAAAATGGGTTGGAATCGAAGTAGTCATCATAGACCTCAGCATTAACGTTTACAGTGCACCGTCTGTTGGAATGTTTTTTGTAATGCATGTAGTAACAAAAATGAATTGCATTTGTCATTCCAAAAGATGACACATCACACACATTTGTAGTAATAACATAATTGCATTTGTCATTCCAACAGATGGCACCTCACAAACAGTTTGTGGTAATAAAATGACTGCATTTGTCATTCTAACAGATGGCACATCACAGACATTTTATAGTAATGAAATGATTGGATTTGTCATTCCAACAGATGACGTATCACACAGATTTTGTAGTAAAAAAAGATTGCATTTGTCATTCCAACATATGGCACATCACAAACATTTTGTGGTAAAAAAAATAACATGAACACCCATACTAAATGGCATATAACAGAAACATACAATATGCATTGCATCTGTCATCCCAACGGATGGTGCATTATAGACATGTGTAGTAATAAAATGCACTGCACTTGTCTTTGTATTAACACTGATTTTATGTATCCCATACCAAATGGCATATAACAAATGGACATGAAGGAAAGCAGTTTTAATATGTGTGTGGTGTAGTGGGTAAGGCTTTGGACTTCCAAACCTGAGATTGTGGGTTCAAATCCCACCCACACTGCCCCTGTGTGACCATGAGCAAAGTCACTTGACCTGCCTGTGCTCCAATTGGAAAAACAAAAGAAATGTAACCAATTGTATCATAAATGTTGTAAGTCGACTTGGATAAAGGCATCAGCCAGATAAGCAAATGTGGTGTGCCATCTGTTGGATTTTTTATTATCTGTACAACAGTGCATTCCAACAGATGGTGCAATACAAATGTTAATGCTGAAGTCTACATTGATTACTTAGATTTTAACCCATGTTAGACAGAGAGCACAGCTAGTAATGCATAAATAACATACAAAAAATAAATAATATACAATTTACTACCCATTTAAGATGGGTTGAAATCTAAGTAATCAGAGTAGACTTCAGTATTAACATTTGCAGTGTACCATTTATTGGAATGTATTTTCTAATGCATGTAGCAATACAATGTATATCATTTCTCATTCCAATAGATGGCGCCTCTTAAACATTAACACTGCTTTTACGAATCCAGTACCAAATGGTATATCACAGAGACATGCAGTATGTATTGCATTTGTCATTCCAACACATGAGACATCATAAACATTTGTAGTAATAAAATGCATTACCTCAAATGGGTTTAATGTGCCATCTGTTGGAATGACAAATGCAGTCATTTTATTACTACAAAGGTTGGTGATGTACCATTTGTTGAAATGACAAATGCAATGCATACTGCATGTCTCTGTTATATATTATTTGGTACCTGATTCGTAAAAGCAGTGTTAATGCTTAAGAGGCACCATCTATTGGAATGGGAAATGCAATGCATGTTTAAACACACTGATTGCAGTTACCAATCCTGCTAGAACAGAGCGTAACACATAACATACTCAAAGTCATAAAATTACCAGCTGAAAAAAAGAAAGAAATGAATCAGGAAATGGAACTGCAAGCAAAAAGGGGGAAAAACAAAATAACAGCCTTTGAAACGAGGAGAAAGTCAAAATCTAAATCTGTTTAACTTTTGAACATTAAACCCAAAAATGCTAAACAGAATTTGCAGTCAGAAGTCATATGTAAAGACTCGTTTCTTTTGAGTGATTTCAGTTTGTACTTATTGGTAAGAATTCACAAATAACACCCACAAAGTTGGAAATGGAAGCTGGAGCGCCGTCTCTTTAAAATCTGACTGGACGATGATGTCACGTGGGAGCCCCAGAGTGCTGTGGACACCTAGAGTGTCTCGGGATTATTGGGAGCACCGAAATGTGTGTGGGTTTATTATCAATAATTAAATGGAAAATATTTTCCGAGTTTTGCGAGTAGTAAAGAGGAAATATGTCATTCCCAAAGTGCTGTGAGCTGAATTACAGGTAAGACCTTTAAGTCAAATGCACAGCATTGTGGGAACGGTATTTCTCCGTTTTACTATGGGCGCCGCCTTTCAAGGAAGTATCAGCTAATAATATTTTAGATAAACTTGCACACATTTTGTACGTTTTGACCATTGGAATAGATATCTGACATGTGAATTATGCAACATGAGTTACGTGAGATTTGTTTTCTTTTTACCTTGGACATTTTCACATTATTTGCCGTTCGACTATTTCAAGGTGTACGTTATCTACAAAAACGTGAGAGAAAAAACATTCTCAGCCACCACTACAAGCCACACGGGGTAAGTGACATTTTTTAAATATTATTATGGGTGAAGTACCCCTATAATGAGTCAACAGTAAAGTATATAAAGTAAAAAGAGCAGGAAATCCATAATGCGCTGTTGCAGCTACGCCAGCAGGCGTGAAGACTCCACATGTTGCCGTTGCAGTGCAGTGTAGTATTGCGGTGTAGTCATTACGTATCTTTTTCTTTTTTTTTTGTATGATATTTATAACACACACTGTGCTGTACTGCCTAGTAGTTGTTAAATATTCGACTGTACGTTATTGGTGAGGCTTATGGTCAACGGTCCAGTTTTCAGAGGTGAGCCCACGAGCCCAAAATTTGCAGATTTTCCCCCACGCCGGCGTCCAGCGCCTCAACCCCCGTGAATTGTAATGGGATAACTGTAATTCGATTATCGACACCGTGTCGTAATAATGGGCGATTCACAAATGTATCGTTCGTTTTGATCGATTCTTTTCGGTGAATGAAATTTCACTTCGTTAATACAAACGAATCAGTTCCACGAAGTTCAACTGAAGTGCTGAAGCGCATGCGTGTCCCGCCTGAGTCCACTCTTACAGTCAAAGCGCATGTGCAGGGTCTCGCCGAGTCACTTGCCCAAGAGGCTGACTCTCATTCATTGGAAACGGCAACGAATTAAACAATTCTCATTCACTTGTGGTTTTTGTAACGAATTGTCTTATTAAAATCATACATCTTAAATGACCTATGCTTTGTTTGCAGAAATAAAACAGGAAAAAATGAATTTTAGTGTTAAATGTATAATCCATTATTTATACTGAGTGATTCTAATGGGCGAGGCTCCGAGTCGTGATGTATTACGGTCTTAATAAAGAAGCAATCCAAACGAAACAAAGATCACAGTATTCCTGGATAAATGTACGGACGAGTGCAACAGATTGAAGCATGGCGCTCTTTCTACTTTTATTTATGGATGAACTGGATGACCGTGAGATCAGTGAAGGTGATGTCCAGCAAGATAGGGCAACCTGTCACACGTCAGTTCGCAGCATGGCACACATTGAATCATATTTTGGCAATCGGGTCATTTCAAAGGGACTAAAAGGAAAGGGCAAGCCTCGAACACTGGAACAATTACAGCGAAACACTGAACAGGAATCTGCTGCCATCACCCCTACAATGCTTGCGGATACCTTAGCCAATATGGAGCGCGGTGTCGATCTGCGTTTGCAAGAAGGAGGCGACCATGTTCAACACCAAATGTGATTGGATCGTTTACACATCCATCAAGGTACGCACTGTAATTATCGTTTCATTCACTTTATTATTACGTGAGTAACGCATCATAACTCGGGGCCCGCCCATTAGAATCCTATCTATCTATCTATCTATCTATCTATCTATCTATCTATCTATCTATCTATCTATCTATCTATCTATCTATCTATCTATCTATCTATCTATCTATCTATCCTTTCACCTCCATCTATCCATGATATAGTGCCTTATCTGTCTTATCATATAGTGCTCTATCCTGATTTAATGGCTCCCTATTAGCAATAAGGTGCACATGACAAAGGAGCCAGCAGTTCTCCATCTAATGTGATGCCATTGACATCTGTGTGTGTTCATCATGCACTATTTAGTTTAATAAAACACTTAAGAGAAAAGTGTGACAGACTGAAAAAGATCCGTTTTAGGCTTCAAATCATTTAGATTATATCCTTAGAAAGGAAAAAAAATCTATAATGTAAGAACCTATCACTGCAGACTGACTAGGCATAAAATTAAATAAGGTCTGAGATCGGCAAGGAATGGTTTCTAAATTTGAATGGCAAACAAATCATTATGAATGGCATGATTCTCATTCACTTGCGATTCTGTAACCAAATGTCTTATTTGAATTATGTACCCATGCTCAGCGTATGGACAATGGCGAAAGAAGTAAGTGTTAAATGTATATTTAATTAAATATGTTACATACTATGCTTAATTATATTATATTATAACTAGACAAAGAGCCCGTTTTGACAATGTAAGATGAAACGGGCACGAGTTTATGTCAGCAGTGCATGAAGAACAAGTGATAAGTAACGAAGAAGTTGTTTTGTAATGATTGTAGTCCGCTTTACTCATTACTGTACAGGCTTGTACTGTTAGTTGATGAATTTTCCATGCCTATAGTATAATATTGAATGATGAATGTTCCTGTACAATATGGAATAGTAATAAGTATAAGCACCACAAACCTGATATAAGTGTATTGAATGAATGCGTAATTGAATCAGAATGCGTAATTAGGCCACGAGCTGTAGTCGAAATCGCTTTTAAGGCTTCTAGAGCTTTAATCAAAGTCGCCTTTCTCTTTGAATTATTGCGGCCGTAAATCCGCCGCCTGCCGCGATGTTGGGGGTTGGATGTCGGTCTCGTAAGGTTTTTCGGGCAGCTGCGCAGAAGGCGACTGCGCATTTGGCTTCAGACAGACGTGAGTGAGTGAGTGAGTGAGGAGGCAGGCGAATTATGAATTAAGATTACTAGGTGGCTCCGCCTCCCTGCTTGCTTCGCTCACCCATCCCCTGTGTTTGGTTATCCGGATATACAATTTAAAGATAAAGAGATTGTTATTTTCGTGGGAATTGTTACATATGCCTTATTTTCACTTTTACTTTAAAAGTTTAGTAAAAACAATATTTGGAATTAACTTTTTTTCAAGATCGCATTGAATTTTGATTCCGTGTTTGGACTTGCATCGTGACAACGCAAAGTATAACTGTCCGTGAGTGAATATCGTTTCTTTCTCTCTTATAAATAAAATGACTTTTTTCAAATTTTATCCGTGCTCTTTCTTCTTCACTTTGTCGTTGACATGTCATCTAGAACGTATAAAATTATTGTCCTGATAAAATTTATAAGAGCTGAGAGCGCAGGAAGTGTGTCTGACAACAGCATTCACACGACTGAGAGGTGAGATGACGGTGGTCTTGTTTGAAAATAAAGTAGGACGTGACTTGAAAGAATCTCACGAGACTTCATACCGCGCCAGCGTTTTTTGGAATCTTTTAATTCTCGCTGCCAACACGAATTAGGCGATCTACAAGTCTCCGACTTAAAGGTTAAATCTGAATAATATATTCAATCTCTTTTTGCTGTTCCGTTATTTCACAGAGTAATAATTTCCGTTTGTTTGCGCTAATGCGATTTTTACTATCAGTTTTTTGTGACTTTGGAATTTTCCTACTTCCATTATCTCTGACCTGCTCTGCATGTGTACCGCGCCAACATTTTTAATTCTTTACGACGTTCTACTCTACTCTTTGTCATTTATTTCCGGCCCCAGACGTGGTTAAATCTCTTTTTTACGGGACATATAACGCTGCTCACGTTGTAAAGGAGGGAGGGTGGTAGGGCTGAACACATACTAAGGAGATGCAGTCGGATCAGCTGCTGCCGAGCTGCGTGTTCTGCTTGTCGCGCTATGCATCGATCATTTTAAAGCCTGTACAGCTGCTGTCCTTTTGTCTCACGTTAAAGTGTCTCTTGCGTGACGTCAAAGTGTCTTCTGAGAAGATCAGCGTCTCGTCTCCCTCCCAAGGTTC